>NC_134353.1:374124374-374389374 GCF_048569485.1 Anomaloglossus baeobatrachus
CACTCCTCCATGAGTGGCTGCATCTTGACCTGCAGCCTTTGGTAGAGCTGCGCGGTTCGGATTTCCACACACGCCGCGGTTCCAGGCGCGGGGGCTACGGTGTCGCGGGACGGCATCCACATGATGGCTTCTTCTTTACTTCCAGGAACGGTATATTCGCAGAGTCCTGGCGTCCCTGCTTTTATAGCTGCAGCTACATGCGTCCAGCCGCCATCGCGTCCCCCTTAGCTCTTTCCGGCCCCTCCTCTCTCGGGGCGGGGTTTTGGCCTTCGCGCCTCTACTGCTCGAGAAGACGCTCGAGCGGGAACTTTTCGCGCCAAAGATGGCGGCTTCTGAAATTTTTCTGCCGGACACCTCCGGCGGTAACAAGGCGCACCTCTACCAGACGGCAGAGAGGTAAGATCCTGTTCGTGACGCCAAGTTGTCGCGGGCGGGGAGGAGGGTGCGTGTGTGTCAGCACACTACGCTCACCCCTTCTGCTCGGGTCCGGCGGCTTCTGCTCAGTGGTGGCTCGAGCGGTGGGCCGGATCCCGGGGGCTTCTCGAGCGGCACTCCTCACCCGTGAGTGAAAAGGGGATTTTGGTTGGGGAGATTGTTTATTGTCCGTGACGCCACCCACGGTTGTGGTGATTGAGTGTACACCACCGCTGCTCTATATGGGGATCCCGGGGATGGTGAGGCGGAGCAGCCAGTTGTTGTGTTGTCCCTCCGTGGGTAGGGGTTGGTGATCCTGGGGCCCAGTGGGGTGCAGGGGCGCAGGGGCAGCGCTGTGCCTTGCGGCACTGAGGTACTCACTCAGCCAGTAAACACGACACAGTTCTCGGTAAATAAACGGCTGGTTGGACGGGTCCCTTGGACGGTTCACGGTGCTGCGGTTCCCTGCAGTTAGCGGTGACGGTCTCTTCCCTGCACCTTTGAAATGTCTTTTTGGTAGCGATGGATTACCACCGGTTACCCGCTCCCTGACTACAATCTGAGCCGGAGGAGCTCCACACTTTGCCCGCAGGCGCCGGCCTTGGGAAACTGGTGCCTTGGCGGTGGCGGTGTTTCCCCGTTGTGGTTGGACCTTTGCCGTCAATCAGGACTTGCTTGTTGGGGGATCTACGTCCCCTTCACTAACGGATTTGGCAACTTACGGTGACTCCAAGCCTTGCCGGGATCCGAAAGGCCCCTGCCCTGGTGCTGACTGCCCTTTGTATACTGCTCCAGACCCCCGGGCACACAGCCTCCGTGGTCCTTTCAGCAACCTCCAGACAGTCCCACTGGAGACCTTCACCACCGTCTGCTGACCTTGCTGACTCCGTTTGGGCACACAGCCACAGACCAACTTCAGGCTTTCTGTCACTTTCACTGATGTTTCACTTCACTCTAGCTACCTCCTGAGCTACACTCTGTTCACCTCCTACTCCTTCCTCTCCCTTGGCTGAACTCCTCACACAAGCCCTGCCTGGGCTCAACTCTCCTGGAACTTCCTGCCTCCAGAGCTGTGAACTCCTAGGTGGGCGGACACCAACCGCCTGGCTCCACCCCCTGGTGTGAATCAGCAGCCCCTGGAGGAAGGCAACAAGGATTTGTGGGTTAGCTGGTGTACCTGCAGGGAATGTGGGGTGCGTGTGGTGTTGTGACCTGTGTCCCCTGGCTTGCCCAGGGCGACACACACCCCCTTATGCAGCCTACCCCAGAGAAAGAGCGAGTTGAGGCCAGGGATCTAAAGGAGAAGCAGTCCCTGCGGCAGACCGGGTTTCAGACCAGAGGTCCTCTCCACCGTGGGGTAGTGGAGGAATTTAATCTGCGCATCGGCTACGGCTTCATTGTGGAGTCTGGAGTAAAAGAAGGTATATTTGTTTCCAGAAGGGATGTCCAGTCCCACCTACAGCGAGGACACCCAGATCGAGACCTCTATACAGGAGATGTTGTAGAGTACACCAGACACATGGGTGAAAGAGGCTGGTATGCCTTTATATGTCATGCAGTGCCCTAAGAACACCGTGGCAAGTCCAAGCTCCACCCCCACTGCTGCTACCAGGTCCCCAAAGTCACCTCCACCAGGGGACACTCAAGATGCTAAAGAAGATACAGAAGCACTAGATACAGAAGCAGAAGATACAGAAACACCAGATGACACACAAGGTGAAACACCAGATGAAACATTCACCTACGTCATCCACTCAGTCTGCCTTTTCTGGACTTGCTTGTCTCTATTGATCCAGAAGGTAAGCTCAGAACAACCATCTATAGAAAGCAAACTTCCACAAACTCACTCCTCAGGTGGGATAGTCACCATCCTTTGCCTCTCAGGCGTGGTATCCCAAAGGGACCATACCTGCCCCTGAGAAGGAATTGTTCGGATCAGAGTGAGTTTGTGGAAAAGGCGAATGACTTGAGGAATCGGTTTCTTGAAAAGGGCTACCCAGATCATGTCTTGAGAAAAGCCTTCAAATACTCTTTGGAGCAGGACCGGAGTAAGCTCCTGTCACCGCAACCTAAACAAAATCAGGATGAGGGGCTTGTAAGGCTTATTACAACCTATACTAAGGGAGCCTCTGCAGTCAGAAACATACTGGAGCAACACTGGGGTATTCTGAGAATGGACACTGATCTGATGGAGTGCCTTAAACCACAGCCCAACATCACTTATCGTAAAAAACGCTCTTTGGGAAACCGTCTAACACATAGTCATTTTGTGGCACCGACTGGTGGTGGCACACGGATTCCTAAAAAAAATCTGGTTGTTTTAGATGTGGCTCGTGTGTTGCATGTGCATATATCAGCACGGGTAACAAATTTACGAGTACATCTACTGGTGAGTCTCTCTTGGTCAGAGAGTTCATCAATTGCAAGACAAAGGGTATTGTGTACTTAGCAACTTGTCACTGTGTCACATACAATATGTGGGTAAAACCACACGTGAGTTTCGTAGAAGAGTAGGTGAGCATATGGGGGACATCAGGAATGACCATGATACCCCCATTGCTAGACGCATGAACATGCAGCACAGCTCCAACAGGGAAGCCATTTCTTTTATGGGCATCCTAAAAGTCAAAGCATCTCCTAGGGGTGATAATCTAGATCGTACTTTGCTACAAAAGGAGGCAAGGATGATGTTCCGTTTAAATACTTGCCGTCCTGAGGGTCTTAATGACCAGATTAGTTTTGGTTGCTTCATATAATATCTTGACCTCTTGGTCAGTTGGTTGTTCTTGTCCTGGTGATGATGAATCTAGCTTTTTGACCATGAATAATACTACATAGCCCAATTATTCTATCGGCCGTACTCCTATTTATGAGTATTAATTCCGGCCAGGTGGGGGATATTATGTGTATAGACCTCTTCATTTATTATTGGAGTATTTCCCTATCACAAGGTATAATAATCCTTTATAGGATACACGTTATTGATTATAGTCCCATATTTACAGTTTGAGATTGTTCATTGATACAATTTTAAATTCTTTTTGGTGTCTTTTTATTTAGTCCACCTTTATATATCTTCTTTAAGTAATTTTGCTTGATCCGTATACCTATGTATTTACCTCTAGTATCTGCTAGGTCCTTTATTAACTCTCCAGGTATATATAGGTGGCTTTACACACTGCAACATCGCAAACGACATCGCTGTAACGTCACCGGTTTTGTGACGTTATAGCGACCTCCCCAGCGACATTGCAGTGTGTGAAACACATCAGCGACCTGGCCCCTGCTGTGAAGTTGCTGATCGCTACAAATCGTTCAGGACCATTCTTTGGTCCGTTGTTTCCCGCTGTGCAGCAAAGTCTCAGTGTGTAAAGGGGACTTTACAGCGACTTCCCATTCAAAAAGCTGCTTTACAACATCCCCAATGACTAGCTAGGTCGTTCTGTAGGTCCGGATCGCTGTTGCGTCGTTGGCCAGGTCGGCCTGTTTGACAGCTCACCAGAGACTTTGTAGCGATCCCGGCCAGGTTGGGATCGCTGGTGGGATCGCTAGAAAGTCTCAGTGTGTAAAGGGGCCTTATGGTCTTATAGTGTTGATCCCTATTCAGCATACCAGTTATTACCTTTTGTTCTTTTACAAATGGTTGTGATTACACTGTCTGATTTGCCTCCATCTTAAACCTTCTCTTTTGGTCCCATATCTTATTTAATGCATCACAAAAGACAGTTTAAGTGATGACGCCCATACCACACCCCAGAATACACTATATATACATATATATACACACATACATCGTATCCTATGTATTCATCTATGTGTATTTTTTATTTATTATTTTTACAAACGTTATTTTAGGGGTGCAGGGGTACAAGAGGACCATAAGACCACTTCGGAGATTACTAATAAGACCAAAAAAGAAAAAAACGAATACAAGGGTCTATAATACATACAAAATATTTTATTAATTAAAAACCATTTGATCTCAAAAGACACAGCCGGAGCTGGACAATAGGCGTCACAATCCACACAATCATATCATCCCTGTCTCAGAGTTCAATATAAATAGGGAGCATATGTATATATAAACATAAAAATGTATCACAGCATTATATATAATCAAGGATAGTAATTACAACCATATAGAAATTCATCCAATTATATCTCAAACCAATAAATGTATAAATACAATACAATACATTAGTTAATCATAAAGTGATAAGTGTGTCCAAGAATTATGGTTACTGAACAATCATAAAGTGCAAAGTGCAAAATAAATAGAAAAAAGAAGAGAAAAGAGAGGTCAGTGTGCATGCACACATATATATACATATACATACATTGGTATTTAAATAGTTAAAAGAACAGCCAAGACTCCATAAATGGCTGGAAAGAGTTAATAGTATAACCAGTACTTAGAAAGGGGAGGGGGGGGGTGATAAGTTCCTAAAAGGATAAACTCTCAAGATGGAGGATATAGGTGTATATACATATATATATATACATACACATACATATACATATACACATATATACATATATATATATATGTTAGGGCCAGGTGGACGGGCAGACCCAGGAGGTGGATCCACTGGGCCGAACACCTTACTGAAGGCAAGGGGTCTGGTAGCCGGAGCACTACAGGTAGCAGGACAGTCCGTTCAAAAGAGTGGAATGTAGAAGTCCCTGGGATCACGGAGTCACTGATGGTAGTCCGGGTGACGGAGCTCAGGTTCGGAGGCCGAGATGTTGTCAGGCAGAGTCCGGAACCGATGGAGCGAGAGGACGGATCACCACAGGGATCAGAGATGGTACGGACTGACGGGATGGCAGATAGTCAGCGTTCGGGGTTCGGGAATCGGCAGGACCGGATGACGAGGCAGCAGCGGCTCTAGAAGAGAGATAGGTAAGTATATCACAGAGACAAGGAGACCTGACTCCTAGCTTAGGAAATACGAAGAACAGGCCCCGCCCACTTGGACATTAAACCCCTTTATACCCTGTACCTGTGTGTTCAATATCCTGTCAGTGGACGCTGGCCCTTTAAGAGAGGGTCAATGACCGCGCGCGCGCCCTAATGCGCATGTGTGTCGCCCTGGGCAAGCCAGGGGACACAGGTAACAACACACACGCACCCCACATTCCCTGCAGATACACCAGCTAACCCACAAATCCTTGTTGCCTTCCTCCAGAGGCTGATGATTCACACCAGGGGGTGGCCAGGCGGTTGGCTCCGCCCACCGAGGAGGTCACAGCTCTGGAGGCGGGGAAAACCAGGCAGTCAGCTCTGGGACGAGCTTGAGTAAACAACAGAGTTTAGCCCAGGCAGGGCTTGTGTGAGGAGTGAGCAGAGAGACGAGCTTGTGAAACCAGCGAGTGTAGCTCAGGAGGGAGCTAGAGTGGAGTGAAACATCGGTGAAAGTGACAGAAAGCCTGAAGTTAGTCTGTGGCTGTGTGCCCAGACGGAGTCAGCAAGGTCAGCAGACGGTGGTGAAGGTCTGCAGTGGGACTGTCTGGAGGTTGCTGGAAGGACCACGGAGGCTGTGTGTACCCGGGGGTCTGGAGCAGTATACAAAGGGCAGTCAGCACCAAGGCAGGGGCTTTTCGGATCCCGGCAAGGCTTGGAGTCGCTGTAAATTGCTAAATCCGTTAGTGAAGGGGACGTAGATCCCCCAACAAGCAAGTCCTGATTGACGGCAAAGGTCCAACCACAACGGGGAAACACCGCCACCGCCAAGGCACCAGTTTCCCAGGGCCGGCGCCTGCGGGCAAAGTGTGGAGCTCCTCCGGCACAGATTGTAGTCGGGGAGCGGGTAACCGGTGGGAATCCACCGCTACCAAACAGACATTTCAAAGGTGCAGGGAAGAGACCGTCACCGCTAACTGCAGGGAACCGCAGCACCGTGAACCGTCCGAGGGACCCGTCCAACCAGCCGTTTGTTTACCGAGAACTGTGTCGTGTTTACTGGCTGAGTAAGTACCTCAGTGCCGCAAGGAACAGCGCTGCCCCTGCGCCCCTGCACCCCACTGGGCCCCGGGATCACCAACCCCTACCCACGGAGGGACAACACAACAACTGGCTGCTCCGCCTCACCATCCCCGGGATCCCCATATAGAGCAGCGGTGGTGTACACTCAATCACCACAACCGTGGGTGGCGTCACGGACAATAAACAATCTCCCCAACCAAATTCCCCTTTTCACTCACGGGCGAGGAGTGCCGCTCGAGAAGCCCCCGGGATCCGGCCCACCGCTCGAGCCACCACTGAGCAGCAGCCGCCGAACCCGAGCAGAAGGGGTGAGCGTGGTGTGCCGACACCCTCCTCCCCGCCCGCGACAACTTGGCGTCACGAACAGGATCTTACCGCTCTGCCGTCTGGTAGAGGTGCGCCTTGTTACCGCCGGAGGTATCCGGCAGAAAAATTTCAGAAGCCGCCATCTTTGGCGCGAAAAGTTCCCGCTCGAGCGTCTTCTCGAGCAGTAGAGGCGCGAAGGCCAAAACCCCGCCCCGAGAGAGGAGGGGCCGGAAAGAGCTAAGGGGGACGCGATGGCGGCTGGACGCATGTAGCTGCGGCTATAAAAGCAGGGACGCCAGGACTCTGCAAACATACCGTTCCTGGAAGAGAAAGCCATCATGTGGATGCCGTCCCGCGACACCGTAGCCCCCGCGCCTGGAACCGCAGCGTGGGTGGAGATCCGGACCGCGCAGCTCTACCAACGGCTGCAGGTGAAGATGCAGCTCCTCATGGAGGAGTGGGAGGCCGACATGGCGAATGTTGTAGCCACCGTGCGGAGACGCGAGGAGGAAGCGGAGAAAGGGAGGGTGAGTGACCCACGTCCCGATGCCCTGGAAGGGCCGGTCATCGCGGCTGCGGGGCCCGGTCCAAGCCCTCTCCCTTCGCTGCCTCCCTCGCCACCCGTCCCGGAGGCCGTGACCCCGCCACTAGGCCTGCTACCACCGCAACCGGTAGCAGTACCCAGCGTCCCCGCCCAGGCGGGCCGACCTGTAGCCGGAGCCCGTGGCATACCGGAGGTGTTACCGTGGAAGATCCCGAAGGTTGAACCGGAGGCATCCCCCGAGAAGTTCCCCGAGCCGAAGCCGATGACCCGCTCCGAGCCGAAGGCCCAGCAGCGGATAGCCCCTATGCCCATCCCCCACACCTCGGCTGAGGTAGCGCCGGGTTGTTGCTGCAAGGCAGTGCCCAAGGCCAAGACACCGCGGGACATGCCGCCCAGATTCCTGACAGTGGGCAACGTCCAGGATGTTCCGCGGGGCCCGACCCGTGCGCCGGCGCTGGCGGCAGCGCCGTATTGGGATAGGGAGCCGGTACCGCTGGGCCTGGAGATCGCCGAGAGGGAGCGGAAGAAGGCCGAGCTGGTGGCTTGAGCTATCCGAGAAAAAGAAAATCTCCGCCAGGCCACGTTCCGTGTCCAGGGCCCGTTGTACGAGGGGCAGGTGCGGCGGTTTGATGTCCGCCGGGGCTACGGGTTCATCTACGAGCCGGGCCTGGAGGCCGAAGTGTTTGTAGCCCGGCGGGATGTGAATGCCCACCTGCCTGAGGAGCATCCCGGCCGCAACCTAATGCCGGGAGACCTTGTTCGGTACACCCGACACTGCGGAGAGAGGGGGTGGTTTGCCCTGGATGTGAAGCTGCGGGGCAGCCAGGAGAGCAGAGTGAGTCCTGCACCCCCTCCATCGGATGAAGCTGAAGGCCTGGAGTAGGGCAGCGGAGCACCGTTGTCCAGTCCCCGTTGGGACCACCATTGTTGTTTGAAAAGTTTTGAAAAATGATAAGAAAATGATGATACCGTAAAAGTAACCTGATTTGCTTTGTGATTTACAACCGGCTGGAGCCGGCACCGTTGTCCCTGTGGGGACCGTTAAAAAGTTTTTGCATGGAGGACTATCCATGGACAAGCCCGTGAACTTGCAGGACAACCACAAACGATAAGTGGCTTGTAAATATGTTGTTTACCGTTACCGTTTTCCGCCATGCCGCCTCCGGAGAGGCAGGTTGGAGGGAGGGCCCTCAGCAGAGCAGGCTAGGGCCCAGCCACCAAAGGAACCGGTGGCTACCCTCTGGAGGGGAAGGACAGATCCCGCTCGGGTAACTTGTGCTGGACTGTGGGTCAAGGGGTGCTGCCTGGGCTTTAGGGGCAGCATCAGGGCCAGGTTGCTTGGGTGGGAGAGAGCGGAAACCGTAACCGTAAACCGTTTGCAACGTTAAAAAGAAATGTGCCTCCCGTCTTGGGAAGAGTTATTATTAAAAATGTACATAATTTACCGTTTATCATGTTATACCCTTTTTACATTTACAGAAAACAAAAGGAAAATAAAACCGGTGTTGGACGGGCAGCCCGAGGACGGTCTGCGTTTTGCTAAGGGGGAATGTGTCGCCCTGGGCAAGCCAGGGGACACAGGTAACAACACACACGCACCCCACATTCCCTGCAGATACACCAGCTAACCCACAAATCCTTGTTGCCTTCCTCCAGAGGCTGATGATTCACACCAGGGGGTGGGCCAGGTGGTTGGCTCTGCCCACCGAGGAGTTCACAGCTCTGGAGGCGGGAAAAACCAGGCAGTCAGCTCTGGGACGAGCTTGAGTAAACAACAGAGTTTAGCCCAGGCAGGGCTTGTGTGAGGAGTGAGCAGAGAGACGAGCTTGTGAAACCAGCGAGTGTAGCTCAGGAGGGAGCTAGAGTGGAGTGAAACATCGGTGAAAGTGACAGAAAGCCTGAAGTTAGTCTGTGGCTGTGTGCCCAAACGGAGTCAGCAAGGTCAGCAGACGGTGGTGAAGGTCTGCAGTGGGACTGTCTGGAGGTTGCTGGAAGGACCACGGAGGCTGTGTGTACCCGGGGGTCTGGAGCAGCATACAAAGGGCAGTCAGCACCAAGGCAGGGGCTTTTCGGATCCCGGCAAGGCTTGGAGTCGCTGTAAATTGCTAAATCCGTTAGTGAAGGGGACGTAGATCCCCCAACAAGCAAGTCCTGATTGACGGCAAAGGTCCAACCACAACGGGGAAACACCGCCACCGCCAAGACACCAGTTTCCCAGGGCCGGCGCCTGCGGGCAAAGTGTGGAGCTCCTCCGGCACAGATTGTAGTCGGGGAGCGGGTAACCGGTGGGAATCCACCGCTACCAAACAGACATTTCAAAGGTGCAGGGAAGAGACCGTCACCGCTAACTGCAGGGAACCGCAGCACCGTGAACCGTCCGAGGGACCCGTCCAACCAGCCGTTTGTTTACCGAGAACTGTGTCGTGTTTACTGGCTGAGTGAGTACCTCAGTGCCGCAAGGCACAGCGCTGCCCCTGCGCCCCTGCACCCCACTGGGCCCCGGGATCACCAACCCCTACCCACGGAGGGACAACACAACAACTGGCTGCTCCGCCTCACCATCCCCGGGATCCCCATATAGAGCAGCGGTGGTGTACACTCAATCACCACAACCGTGGGTGGCGTCACGGACAATAAACAATCTCCCCAACCAAATTCCCCTTTTCACTCACGGGCGAGGAGTGCCGCTCGAGAAGCCCCCGGGATCCGGCCCACCGCTCGAGCCACCACTGAGCAGCAGCCGCCGGACCCGAGCAGAAGGGGTTAGCGTGGTGTGCCGACACCCTCCTCCCCGCCCGCGACACATGCGCGAGGCCCGGATGCCAGAAGCCAGGGCAGGGAGCGGTGAACAGGAAGCAGGGGAGCCGGCCTGGAGCAGAGCTGCCGACGGGCGCCGGGAGCGGGGACCGGGCCGCCTGGGGACCGCAGGTGATCGGGGCTGGAGACTGTGGAGCGGGGGACGCCTACCAGAGGAGCCGGGGAGCGTGGCAGGTGAGCCGGGGAGCAGGGCAGGGGACCCGGGGAGCGTGACAGTACCCCCCCCCCCACGCCCCCCTCCCTGCAACCGGGACAGGAAGGCACGTATCAGTGGAGTACCCACATTCTCCCGGGGTTCCCAGGACCTATCCTCAGGACCATACCCTGCCCAGTCCACCAAGAAGAACTGCCGGCCCCATACGGTTTTCATGGCCACGATATCCCTTACCGCATAGATGTCATCATCAGCAATAGGAGGAGGAGCCGAACTGGCAGCAGCGGAGAAGGGACCAAGGACAACCGGCTTGAGCAGGGAGACGTGGAAGGAGTTGGGTATCCTCATCGTGGCCGGGAGCTGCAGCTTGTAGGAGACCTCATTTATTTTGCTGAGGACTTTAAACGGCCCGATGTAGCGAGGACCCAGCTTGTATGATGGTAGCTTCAATCGGACGTACTTGGAAGCAAGCCAGACCAGATCTCCTGGAGAGAAACACGGGGGATCCAGACGCCTCTTGTCTGCGTGTCTCTTCATTCGTAGGGAAGCACGTCCAAGGGACGCCTTGACAGAGTCCCAAATTGTTGCAAAGTCACGGGCTACAGCATCAGCAGCAGGGACATCCGAGGAAGAGGATTCAGGTAATGGGACGGAAGTCTGAAGTCCGTAAACGACATGGAAGGGAGAGCTGGAGGAGGACTCACTGACGTGGTGGTTATGGGAGAATTCAGCCCAAGGAAGAAGCGTGGACCAGTCGTCGTGATGGGCGTTGACGTAGTGACGTAAGAAGGAGGTCAAGATCTGATTGACTCGTTCCACTTGGCCATTCGACTGAGGATGGTAGGCTGAAGAAAAGTCCAGAGTCACTCCCAGATGTTTGCAGAGAGCCCTCCAGAAGCGGGAGGTGAACTGAGTTCCTCTGTCGGACACAATGTGTGATGGAAAGCCATGCAACCGGAAGATGTGCTGTATGTAGGCGTCAGCGAGTTCCTGGGCTGAGGGCAGTCCAGCCATAGGGACGAAATGAGCCATTTTGGAGAAGCGATCCACCACGACCCATATGACTGTGTGTCCAGAGGACAGGGGCAAGTCCGTAATAAAGTCCATTGCAATGTGTTGCCACGGAACAGAGGGTATAGGCAGAGGCAGAAGACGGCCATATGGCAGATGTTTGGGCGTCTTGTTCCTGGCACAAGAGGAGCAGGCTGAGACAAAAGAAGCGACGTCCGTGCGAAGGGATGGCCACCAGTAGTGACGTACAATTGTACTCCATGTTCTCTTCTGACCAGCATGGCCGGCTGTTTTCGAGGCATGGCCCCAGTGCAACACTTTTTGCCTGTCGGTCTCAGAGACATAGGTCTTCCCGGGCGGTATCTGGGCCAGGGTGACAGGGGCCACCGGAATGATTTTACTAGGGCAGATGATGGGCTGGGATGTCTCCTGCTCCATGGGCATGAATGACCTGGACAAGGAATCTGCGCGTACATTCTTGTCCGCGGGTCGGAAATGGAGCTGGAAATCAAACCTGGCAAAGAACAAGGACCACCTGGCTTGCCGTGGGTTCAGTCGCTGAGCGGACCGCAGGTATTCCAGGTTCTTGTGGTCCGTGTAAATGATCACGGGGTACACTGCTCCCTCCAGAAGGTAGCGCCATTCCTCCAGAGCCAGTTTGACTGCCAATAGCTCTCGGTCACCGATGGTGTAGTTGCGTTCAGGCGCAGAGAAGCTCTTGGAGAAGAAACCGCAAGTAACCATCTTCCCGGAGGAGGACTTCTGCATGAGCACTGCTCCGGCTCCCGAGGAGGAGGCATCCACCTCCAAGGTGAACTGTCGGTTTAACTCCGGACGGTGGAGCACAGGGGAGGAAGCAAATGCCCGCTTCAGGGAGCCAAACGCGACGTCGGCCGCAGGTGACCAGTCCTTTGGATTAGCCCCCTTCTTGGTCAAGGCGGAGAGAGGTGCAGTCAGAGCAGAAAAGTGAGGGATGAACTGACGGTAATAGTTTGCGAATCCCAGAAAGCGTTGGATTGCCTTCAGTCCAGAAGGAGGGGGCCAGTTGAGAATGGAAGAGACCTTCTCCGGGCCCATCTGCAGGCCGGTATCGGAGATTACGTAACCCAGGAAGGGAAGAGAAGACTGCTCGAAGACACACTTCTCGTACTTGGCGTACAGACGATTCTCCCTCAGTCTTTGTAGTACCAGCTGCACGTTCTCTCTGTGGGTCTGGAGGTCCGGAGAAAAGACCAGGATATCATCGAGATACACCACCACACAGACGTAGAGAAGGTCCCGGAACACGTCGTTCACCAATTCCTGAAAGACTGCTGGTGCGTTACACAGGCCGAAGGGCATCACACAGTATTCATAGTGCCCATCGCGAGTATTGAACGCGGTCTTCCATTCGTCCCCAGAGCGGATGCGGACCAGGTTGTAGGCACCCCGAAGATCCAACTTGGTAAACACACGAGCTCCTCTAAGCCGATCAAACAATTCGGGTATGAGCGGCAGGGGGTATTTATTTTTCACGGTGATTTGGTTCAATCCCCGGTAGTCAATGCATGGGCGTAGGTCGCCCTCTTTCTTCTTAACGAAGAAGAAGCCTGCTCCAGCAGGAGAGAAGGATCTCCGAATGAATCCCCTTGCGAGGTTCTCTGTGATGTATGTAGACATGGCCCTTGTTTCGGCAGGAGACAGCGGATATATCCGTCCTCGAGGTGGTGTAGTTCCCGGGAGCAGGTCGATGGCACAATCGTAAGGACGATGTGGCGGCAGTACCTCTGACTCCTTTTTATCAAAGACGTCCGCGAAGGACCAATAGGCCGAGGGCAGTCCCGGTAGGGACTCTGGAACCGGAGGTCGTCGGATGGGTTGTTTAGTCTTCAGACAGTTCTCGTGGCAAGAGGAGCCCCATCGGGTGATTTCACCAGTACCCCAGCTGACTGACGGTTCGTGTGTCCGTAACCAGGGGAGTCCCAGCAGGATTTGATGAGACATGTGTGGGAGGACGTAGAGAGCGATGTTCTCGGTGTGCAGGGCACCGATACGCAGTTCCACCGGCTTGGTGATCCACGAGATGGTGTCAGAGAGGGGTCTCCCGTCCACAGAGGCAATCACGAGGGGTTTGTCGAGTGGAGTAACAGGCACCTGGTACTTGTCCACCGTGGCCTGCTGGATGAAATTGCCAGCTGCCCCGGAGTCGAGGTACGCCTCGGCCGTGAACCGCGTCTCTCCCGTTGTCACTTGAACAGTCCACGTAACCGGGTCAGAGAGAGTCCCAGCACCTAGGGTGGCCTCTCCTACCAACCCTAGGCTTTGGAGTTTCCCGGCCTCTCTGGACAGGAGCGTAGAAGGTGTGTACCCTCTCCGCAGTAGAAGCAGAGACCCTTGGCGAGCCGTTCTGCTCGGCGTTGTTCGGACTGCCGCAAACGGTCGATCTGCATGGGCTCGTGGACGGAGACACCAGATGATGTTGACTGAAGTACGGCGGGCTTCTGCGGAGGAGAGGAATGCCGTATCGGACGTCTCTCACGGGACACCTCTTTGGATCGTTCCTGAAAGCGAAGATCCACTCGAGTCGCTAGGGCAATCAGGGCATCCAGGGTGGACGGCACGTCACGACCAGCCAGCTCATCTTTAATTCGACCCGAGAGACTTTCCCAGAAGGCGGCGGTTAGAGCCTCATTGTTCCACCCGAGTTCCGAAGCCAAGGTGCGAAAACGGATGGCATATTGGCCCACCGTCAGAGTCCCCTGACGTAGCCGGAGGAGAGATGAGGCAGACGCGGAGGCGCGTCCGGGCTCGTCAAAGGTGCCACGAAATGCCTGCAGGAACTCCTGGATGTTGGTGGTCACCGGATCCTCCTTCTCCCACAAGGCGTTCATCCAGGCCAGTGCCTCACCCTCTAGATGGGACATCATGAACGCGACCTTGGCTTGGTCGGCGGCAAAGAAGTGCGGCAGCTGCTTGAAATGGAGGGAGCATTGATTTATGAATCCCCTGCAGGTCTTGGGATCTCCGGCGTACCGGGGTGGTGAGGCCAAACGAAGTCTGGAAGCATCCGAGGAGGCTGCCACGGGAGCTGTGGCCGTGGATTGTACAGTGGAAGCTCGAGATGCCGAAGATGTGACCGACGCTTGTAGCGTGTTCAGGCGGACGTCCATAGAAGACATGAAGTTCAGCATGCGGGTCTGGGTCTCACGCTGACGTGTGAGTTCCTCCTGCAAGGCCGCTAGTGCTTCGGCGGGATCCATGGCCTGTTCTTACTGTTAGGGCCAGGTAGACGGGCAGACCCAGGAGGTGGATCCACTGGGCCGAACACCTTACTGAAGGCAAGGGGTCCGGTAGCTGGAGCACTACAGGTAGCAGGACAGTCCGTTCAAAAGAGTGGAATGTAGAAGTCCCTGGGATCACGGAGTCACTGATGGTAGTCCGGGTGACGGAGCTCAGGTTCGGAGGCCGAGATGTTGTCAGGCAGAGTCCGGAACCGATGGAGCAAGAGGACGGATCACCACAGGGATCAGAGATGGTACGGACTGACGGGATGGCAGATAGTCAGCGTTCGGGGTTCGGGAATCGGCAGGACCGGATGACGAGGCAGGAGCGGCTCTAGAAGAGAGATAGGTAAGTATATCACAGAGACAAGGAGACCTGACTCCTAGCTTAGGAAACACGAAGAACAGGCCCCCCCCACTTGGACATTAAACCCCTTTATACCCTGTACCTGTGTGTTCAATATCCTGTCAGTGGACGCTGGCCCTTTAAGAGAGGGTCAATGACCCCGCGCGCGCCCTAATGCGCATGCGCGAGGCCCGGGTGCCAGAAGCCAGGGCAGGGAGCGGTGAACAGGAAGGAGGGGAGCCGGCCTGGAGCAGAGCTGCCGACGGGCGCCGGGAGCAGGGACCGGGCCGCCTGGGGACCGCAGGTGATGGGGGCTGGAGACTGTGGAGCGGGGGACGCCTACCAGAGGAGCCGGGGAGCGTGGCAGGTGAGCCGGGGAGCAGGGCAGGGGACCCGGGGAGCGTGACAATATATATATACACACATACACACAGAAATGTATTAATTCTCTGGGACAAGGGGTGAATCAGAGAGCAAAAAGAGCCCTTGTTAAATGATACCAGGGACAGTAGCTGTGACAGGGATATGCAAGTCTATTAGTCATGTAATGAGATTAGAGTTAATGTAAACACTGCAGCCCTGTCAGGTGCTACTATGATAACTACTGCTGCATAGACTGAATGCCCTAATCAGAGGCACAGGCATAAAACAAAGCCTGTGATCTGTATACTGACATGGTATTGTCAGGGCCAGGTGGACGGGCAGACCCAGGAGGTGGATCCACTGGGCCGAACTCCTAGATGTTGGTAAGGGGTCTGGTAGCTGGAGCACTATAGACAGCAGAACAGTCCGTGCACACGAGGATAACGGAGAAGTCCCTGGGACCACGGAGTCACTGATGGTAGTCCGGGTGACGCAGCTCAGGTTCGGAAGCCGAGATGATGTCAAGCGGGGTCCGGAACCTTTGGAGCGAGATGACGGGTCACCGCAGGGATCCGAGATGGTACGGACTGTCAGGATGGCAGATGGACAGCGTTCGGGGTTCGGGATTCGGTCAGGACCGGATGGCGAGGCAGGCACGGCTCTACAAGAGAGATAGGTGAGTATATCACAAAAACACCAGGAGACCTGACTCCTAGCTTAGGAAACACGAAGATCAGGCCCCGCCCCCTTGGACAATAAACCCCTTTATACCCTGTACCTGTATTGCATCATTTCCTGTTAATGGACGCTGGCCCTTTAAGAAAGGGTCAGTGACCGCGCGCCCTAATGCGCATGCGCGCGGCCCGGGTGCCAGAAGCCAGGGAAGGAAGCTGAGAGGAGGACGCAGGGGAGTCGGCCAGGACCTGGGAAGCCGTCGGGCGCCGGGATCGGAGACCAGGGGACCTGGGAAGGACGGGCACCGGAGGCTGGAGAGCGGGGAGCGTGGCAGGTGAGCCGGGGAGCGGAGCTGAGGACCCGGGGAGCGGAGCAGAGGACCCGGGGAGGGGAGCCGAGGACCCGGGGAGCGTGACAGGTATCAGGAGCACTGGTGAGAGCAGAGAAGTACAAGCAGGCACATTACCTAATAGCTGCAAATGCCAACAGACACTGATACAGGATTGTGACGCTCCCCAACGCTGGCGTTTCGGCGCTTCCTTCTTCAAAGGGGGGGAGGCGGGAACATATGCTCCCTATTTATATTGAACTCTGAGACAGGGATGATATGATTGTTTGGATTGTGACGCCTATTGTCCAGCTCCGGCTGTGTCTTTTGAGATCAAATGGTTTTTAATTAATAAAATATTTTGTATGTATTATAGACCCTTGTATTCGTTTTTTTCTTTTTTGGTCTTATTTAATGCATGTGGATGGTATTTATATATGGGTTTAATGTACTTAGGCGGGCTTTGCACACTACGACATCGCAGGTGCGATGTCGGTGGGGTCAAATTGAAAGTGACGCACATCCGGCGTCGCAGTCGATATCGTAGTGTGCAAATCCTTTCTGATACGATTAACGAGCACCAAAGCGTCGTTATCGTATCATCTGTGTAGGGTCCGACATTTCCATAATGCCGCTGCAGCGACAGGTACGATGTAGTTCCTCGTTCCTGCGGCAGCACACATCGCTGTGTGTGAAGCCGCAGGAGCGAGGAACATCTCCTACCTGCGTCCCGACTGCAATGCGGAAGGACGAAGGTGGGCAGTATGTTTACATCCTGCCCATCTCCGCCCCTACGCTACTATTGGCCGCCTGCCATGTGACTTCGCTGTGACGCCGCACGACACGCCCCCTTAGGAAGGAGGCGGGTCGCCGGCCAGAGCAACATCGCAGGACAGGTGAGTGCATGTGAAGCTGCCGTAGCGATAATGTTTGCTACGGCAGCTATCACAAGATATCGCTGCTGCGACGGGGGCAGGGACTATCGCGCTCGACATCGCAGAAATTGATAAGGTTGCCCATACTTTTGCACCGGTCAAATTTTGTTTAAATGCGGATTGCACATTTTCTGTTAGTACAATAAACCTCATTTCAATCCAGAAATATTACTCAGTCCATCAGTTATTAGATATATGAAACTGAAATAGCTGTTGCAAAAACCCAAATTGTTATAAAGAAAAAAGGTTAACATTAATAGGGGTGCCCAAACTTTTTCATATGACTGTATATATATATATATATATATATATATATATATAATAATAATATAATCTATCCACACACACATACACAGCTTTATATATTAGATATACACATATGGCTGACGATTCTGTCTGGGGTTCGTCATTTTAATGACCCAAAAAAATGGTGCGTGCAGCTTTTTTCGTGCAGTCAAAATGACGACTAGCGGTTAATGTTTGATTGGTAAGGACTGTTTGCAGAATTGGAGATTTTCCAAGAGTGATGGTGGGATTGTGGAAGGTTGGAGGTCAGAATGCTAAGGAGGATCTCAGCTCCCCCGGTAAAGGCATCACCTGGGTCTTCTCTCTGGGGGACGGTGCAGGGAGGGCAGCTCCATGTTCAAAGAGGCAAAGTCCGGCAGTAGAACAAAAGTTGTTTCCAACATCATGGCCAAGAAAAAAGGTTAAAAACCAATTTTATTCCGTAACTTGTGCAAATACAACAGGATATGTCTAAGACTAAGAACCTCTGCTAGGTGTGAAACGCATAGACATTGTTTTATACTTCGTGGACGTCCATCCAACCTAGTGTTGGTTTTAACCTTATGGAATAAAATTGGTTTTTAACCTTTTCTTGGATGTGATGCTGGAAACAACTTTTTTCTATTGCCGAAGATTCGAGGGGTAGAGGTGGAGCTGTGGTGAAGTCTGAAGGGGGCCCGGAAATTTTGTCAGTATCGGGCCCGGAAATTCCTGGTGGCAGCCCCGGCTGGAGGGGCCCGGGGTGGCTGCCCGCAGTGAGTGCGTTTTCACTTTCATGTATCATGCCCCCGGGCCATCACCAAGCAGCTTATTACTGCTGCCGGAGGCGGCACTGTTTGTATAGCTGCAGACAGGCCAACGCAGAGATTCAAACTCGCCCACACTGCACACTGTGTGTTACGGTTGCTGCGAGCACTGGAGACTAAGTCCAGATTTCTTACTACTGCACATGTGCGAGCGCTGGAGACTAAGTCCAGATTTCTTGCTACTGCACATGTGCGAGCGCCGGAGACTAAGTCCTATCTTGGAGCCATTGCACATGTGCGGGTGACATCATCGCTGACACGAGGTCACATGTCTCTGACACCTTCTATGCCGATTGGTCGCTGGTCATGTGCTTGTGATGCCTTGCTCGGTGATAGGCCAGCATGACGTCACTCCTGTCGTTCTGGCAGCGGATTGGCTCTGGTGTCCTCCATCTTGGATGAGGCACAGAGTCTATATAAGACCCTGACACACGCCGCATGGCGCTCAGTCCTCTTGGTTCATGCATAAGAGTAGACGCTCTGTGCGCGTTCCTCTAGGCATTCCTCTGTCTATGCTAGGTGAGCGCTACCGGCAGGGTAGCGTTCTTATACCTTACAGCTTCGGCTGCTGTCCGTATCCTTACCTCTTAGGGGAGCGGACATAGGCAGGTGCCTGAGGCACATGGTCTGGCTGGGCCTTGTGGTTCGACTCGTAGATGGAGGTTGCCGCTAGGGTAACGTTCCTTATACTGCGTCTGGCAGTTGTTCGTATCCTCGCACACTAGGGGAGCGAACAGAGGTAGGAGCTTTGTGCGGCTTACGCTGCTGTTCGTCTCTTTTGCACCACTAGAAGAGCGGACCTAGGTAGGTGCCATTTCGCACACATTGCCTTTGTCTCTGTGATTATTAACAGAGATCATTCCACACACCCTCCAAGTAAGGGAGAAATTGCTTTACTTACTTATTATATCCTTCTGTGAGTTAACAGAGGTATTGCACTCTGCCATAGTCTGCAGCAGAGTCTTTGCACGGTGGACCCTGACTGTCTGATACTCCTTTAGGTTATCAGACAGCCCCCCGTAACATTAGGACTGAGCCAAGGGTCTGGCAGTTATGGCAGAATATCAGCAGTTACACCGTTACAAACAAGTACTTGAGTCGCGGCTCAAGAGTATAGAGGATAAACCTCAGACCATGGTGACATCTGCACATGATCCTCGACTTGCTCTGCCAAACAGATATTCTGGCGATGCCAGATCATGTCGTGGTTTCATTAGTCAGTGTCAGATACACCTAGAGGTCAACTCTTCTCGCTTCTCCACGGAGAGGTCCAGAGTAGGCTTTATCATCTCCTTACTTCAGGACAAAGCCTTAGAATGGGCGACTCCCCTATGGGAGCGTTCTGATGTGGTTACTCTGAGACATCAAGACTTTCTTGATGCTCTTAAGGCGGTATTCATGGGTCCGCAGGTTACCCATGATGCGGCCCTGAGACTGTTAGATCTATCTCAGGGTTCGTTATCCACTAGTTCTTATGCCATTGCTTTTAGAACTCTGGTGGCAGAACTAGATTGGCCAGAGAAGGTGTTGATTCCTATCTTCTGGAGAGGGTTGGCAGGCTATGTCAAGGATGCTCTTGCTACTCGTGAGGTCCCTGCTTCTCTGGAGGACTTGATCACTGTAGCAACAAGGATCGACGTACGCCATAAGGAACGTAGACTCGAGGTCTCTTCCTCACGCCCTAAGCATCGGGCTATTCCAGTTGTTGAGGGTCCACTACCATCTTCCTCAGCATCTGAAACATCTCCCACTCCTATGGAGTTAGGTCATATGTCTTCCAGACTACGCAAGTCTGGTCCTCCTATATGTTACGTATGTCGTCAGGCTGGGCACTATGCTAACAAGGAAACTCCCTGGCCTAGTAACCATTAGAGGGGGGTTACTAGAGACGTCTTCTGCACCCTCTAAGTGTTGTATCCCAGGTCAGCTCTCGTTATCTGAGAATACATGGCCTATTATGGCTTTTGTGGATTCCGGAGCTGACGGGACTTTTGTGTCCTCAGGATTTGTAAAGGGACACAATATTCCCTCTATCATGTTAGAGGCGCCTATTCCTGTCCGTGTTGTTAATGGAACTATGTTGTCTGACTCCATTACATTGAGGACAGTTCCCTTGCGCCTTTCCCTGTCTCAGGGTCACATAGAGGAGATTTCTTTTCTTGTTTTGCCTGAGGGTATAGACGACATCCTTCTGGGTCTCCCATGGCTTCGGACTCATGCTCCTCACATTGACTGGGAGTCTGACAGCATTATTAGTTGGGGTTCGAAATGTCAGTCCCGATGTCTTCCCTTACCACCTAAGGTCATTGCGGTTGCATCTACTGATCTCTCTCCCATACCTACACCCTATCTGGATTTCGCTGACGTGTTCTCCAAACAGGGTGCTGAGGTTCTTCCACCCCATAGGCCGTATGACTGTGCCATAGACCTTATCCCAGGTTCGGTTCCACCTAAAGGCAGGGTTTACCCCCTGTCGATACCTGAGTCGGAGGCCATGTCGACCTATATAAGAGAGAGTTTAGAGAAGGGGTTCATTCGTAAGTCTGTCTCTCCCGCGGGAGCTGGGTTTTTCTTTGTTCGGAAGAAAGAGGGGGATTTGCGTCCCTGCATAGATTACAGGGGTCTCAACGCAATCACAATAAAGAACAAATACCCATTACCTTTAATTTCGGAGCTCTTTGACAGATTGAGAGGAGCTCAAGTTTTTACAAAGTTGGATCTGCGGGGTGCGTATAACTTGGTACGAATTCGAAAGGGTGACGAATGGAAGACCGCTTTTAACACCCGAGACGGTCACTATGAATACCTCGTCATGCCTTTTGGGTTATGTAATGCACCCGCAGTATTTCAGGACTTCGTAAACGATGTGTTCAGGGATTTACTGTTATCCTCAGTAGTGGTGTATCTGGACGACATCCTGATTTTTTCTCCTGATCTGGAGACTCATCGTCAGGATGTCGTTCGTGTCCTTTCCCGTTTAAGGGAGCACTCATTGTTTGCTAAACTCGAGAAATGTGTATTCGAGCAGTCCTCATTGCCTTTTTTGGGTTACATTATCTCACAAGAGGGCCTGGCTATGGATCCTGCGAAGCTCTCTGCTGTCCTGCAATGGTCCGAACCTCATTCCTTGAAGGCGGTGCAACGCTTCTTAGGATTCATAAATTATTACAGGCAGTTCATACCCCATTTTTCTACTTTGGTGGCCCCTTTGGTGGCCTTGACTAAGAAAGGTGCTAATCCCAAAGCCTGGTCTACTGAGACATCTCAGGCTTTTGAGGCAGTAAAAAGACACTTTTCAACTGCTCCCGTTCTTCAAAGACCCGATGAGAGTAAGCCCTTCCTCTTAGAGGTTGATGCCTCTTCAGTGGGTGCTGGTGCGGTCTTGTATCAAAAGAACGGTGCAGGTAGAAAAAGGCCGTGTTTCTTCTTTGCGAAAACCTTTTCACCAGCAGAGAGAAACTATACCATTGGGGATAGGGAACTGCTCGCCTTGAGATTAGCCTTGGAGGAGTGGCGTCACTTGCTGGAAGGAGCGAAACATCCTTTCCAGGTCTATACAGACCATAAGAATCTGACGTACTTACAAACCGCTCAGCGTCTGAATCCTCGCCAAGCCCGCTGGTCCTTGTTTTTCTCCCGCTTTCACTTCTCCATCAACTATCTGTCTGGGAGTAAGAATAACAAGGCAGACGCCCTGTCTCGCTCTATGCTTTCTACCCAGGAGGAGATTGACGAACCTCGTCTTATCCTTCCCTCCAGGGTTTTTCATACGCTCTCCCCTGTGACGTTAGACCAAATCCCACCGGGCAAGACCTTTGTTCCACCTGATCGACAGAATGATATACAGTCATGGGCCCACACCTCAAAGGTGGGTGGGCATTTTGGTATTAGGCGGACACGAGAGTTACTGGAGAGGTGGTATTGGTGGCCACACTTAGCCAGCCACGTCAAGAGATATGTCGGTTCCTGCTACTCGTGTGCTCGCAACCGTCCATTACGGCAGAGACCGGCTGGACTCTTGCATCCTTTACCAGTGCCAGATAGACCATGGGAGGTGGTAGGCATGGACTTTGTGGGTGATCTTCCATGTTCACAGGGACATAGATTTGTGTGGGTCATTACGGACCATTTCTCCCGGATGGTTCATCTCGTACCGTTATCGAGAATCCCATCTTCCAGGGTACTAGCCAAACTATTCCTCAAGCATGTCTTTAGGCTTCACGGGATGCCAGATCGTATCATTTGTGATAGAGGCCCGCAATTTACTTCCCGTTTCTGGCGAGATCTTTGTAGCCTTCTGCAAATTGAGTTGAATCTCTCTTCGGCATACCATCCGGAGACCAATGGTTTGGTTGAGCGTACCAATCAATCTATGATTATATACCTTCGACACTTTGTTGCTGAGAACCACGATAACTGGTCCTCCCTCCTACCCTGGGCAGAATTTGCCCTTAACAATTCGCTGGCTGAGGCCACTGGGCAGACACCGTTCATACTCAATAATGGGCAACACCCTAGGGTACCGGTACCGTTTCCCGCTGCTGCACCTCCTCCTCTTGTGGCCGACTGGGCAACTAATGCCAGAGAGGTTTGGGATCGGACTCAAGAGTCGATCCAAGCAGCTAAGGACCGTATGAAGACGGTGTCCGATCGGTTTCGTCGCCCGGCCCCTGTCTTTTCTCCAGGGGACTTTGTGTGGCTCTCTGCAAAACACGTGAGACTTAGAGTGAGCTCTGTCAAATTTGCTCCTCGCTTCCTGGGTCCTTATGAGGTTCTTCGACAGGTAAATCCTGTAGTCTACCAATTGAAGTTACCCGTCCATCTTAAGATTCATGACAAATTCCATGTCTCACTGCTAAAGCCGGCTATTTTACCTCACGCTCGTGAAGTGCACTCTCCTGCCTCTGATTCCTCTCGCTCTAGCTATGAGGTACGAGCCATAGTTGATTCTAAGATGGTTAGAGGGCGCAGGTTCTTCTTGATAGATTGGGAGGGTTACGGCCCGGAACATCGCTCTTGGGAGCCTGAGGAGGCTGTCCATGCTCCCGACTTAGTTGCCGATTACCTGCGTCGCCGGGAGGGGGGCCCTTGAGGGGGAGGTACTGTTACGGTTGCTGCGAGCACTGGAGACTAAGTCCAGATTTCTTACTACTGCACATGTGCGAGCGCTGGAGACTAAGTCCAGATTTCTTGCTACTGCACATGTGCGAGCGCCGGAGACTAAGTCCTATCTTGGAGCCATTGCACATGTGCGGGTGACATCATCGCTGACACGAGGTCACATGTCTCTGACACCTTCTATGCCGATTGGTCGCTGGTCATGTGCTTGTGATGCCTTGCTCGGTGATAGGCCATCATGACGTCACTCCTGTCGTTCTGGCAGCGGATTGGCTCTGGTGTCCTCCATCTTGGATGAGGCACAGAGTCTATATAAGACCCTGACACACGCCGCATGGCGCTCAGTCCTCTTGGTTCATGCATAAGAGTAGACGCTCTGTGCGCGTTCCTCTAGGCATTCCTCTGTCTATGCTAGGTGAGCGCTACCGGCAGGGTAGCGTTCTTATACCTTACAGCTTCGGCTGCTGTCCGTATCCTTACCTCTTAGGGGAGCGGACATAGGCAGGTGCCTGAGGCACATGGTCTGGCTGGGCCTTGTGGTTCGACTCGTAGATGGAGGTTGCCGCTAGGGTAACGTTCCTTATACTGCGTCTGGCAGTTGTTCGTATCCTCGCACACTAGGGGAGCGAACAGAGGTAGGAGCTTTGTGCGGCTTACGCTGCTGTTCGTCTCTTTTGCACCACTAGAAGAGCGGACCTAGGTAGGTGCCATTTCGCACACATTGCCTTTGTCTCTGTGATTATTAACAGAGATCATTCCACACACCCTCCAAGTAAGGGAGAAATTGCTTTACTTACTTATTATATCCTTCTGTGAGTTAACAGAGGTATTGCACTCTGCCATAGTCTGCAGCAGAGTCTTTGCACGGTGGACCCTGACTGTCTGATACTCCTTTAGGTTATCAGACAGCCCCCCGTAACACTGTGCGCGGCCTGTGCTGAAGAGGAGGGAGTGGCCAGGCAGCAGAGATGCCAGGAGGAGAACAGCCAATCAGGAGAGGGGGCAGAGCCGGGAAAATGAAATGATGAAAAGGAAAAGAGTGCAGGAGTGAAGAAGGAGTAGAGACCACAAAAAAGAGAGAAAAGCAAACAGAGAGCAGAAAAACAGTGAGAAGAGGAGAACAGAAGGAATAGAAAGAAAAAGCAGAGGACAGGAGGAGCAGCCAGGAAGACTCACAGGAAGTGCAGCAGAGAGGCCTGAGCCACTATCATTATCTCTCACAGCACAGGAGCTGGTGAGTATTGTAATGTACAAACCTCTGCCTGTAATACTACAGAAAAACTGCCCTGTGCTGTGCCATCACTCTGTGTGTGTGTGTGTTGCCCCTGTGCCAATACTGTGTGTGTTACGTCACCGACGGAGTCTGCTCCAGCGACTTCTGCTCCGATCGCCAGGCGACGCCGTGTTCCTGCCGTGGATGGTACTGGTGATGGGAGAGAAGTTGATGCCAGTGGCACCAGTGGGCGCAGGCTCCGATCATCCACTGGGCTGGGTTAGCTTGGGATCTGCAGTACCGCTGGCTGACTGTGGGTGGCATTTGTCTTCCAGCTGAAGTTGCCAGCGTTCAGCTACAGCCAATGGGAATACACCACACCCTTCTTATTTCCCCTCCTGTCACATGATTACTGCCAGATATAGTTCTGATTTTCCTGGCTCCTGTTACGTCCTATTCTGTTGGTGATTCCTGTGTTGACTTCTGCGTGTTTTTGACTACCCTTCTGCCTACTGTTTTTGTACCTTGCTGCCCGACCCGGATCTGACCTCTGCTACGTTTGCTGACTACGTCACTGCCTGCCGATTCTGTCCCTGTTCCGCAATTCCTGGTTTGACCCTGCCTGACTACTACTCTCATCGGACTGCAGCCTTCCACAGGTAGTGATCTCCAGGGTCCTGTGTAATTCCAAATCCCTGTATAGGGGTTAAAGGGTTTCAGGGTTCTGGGGGTCCTACTTGGTGAGTGGCTTCACTCTAGCCTCCCCTTTACAGCCCATCTGAGTCTGTGGATCCAGGCAGGCGTTACAGTGTGTTGCCCCTGTGCTGTGCCATCACTGTGTGTGTGTGTTGCCCCTTTGCTGTGCCATCAGTGTGTGTGTGTGTGTGTGTGTGTGTGTGTGTGTGTATTATCCCTGTACTTTGCAGAGTTTTAATATAGATCCTGAGGCTATAAAGAGTCATAATCCTTACCATTAAATGGGGAAGACAGAAGTGAAAATTTATATTGTGTGTAGTGAGGGGCACGAAGAAGGACATCCCAACTTTAGGCCAAGTTCACATATTGCAGATTTTTTAGGGATTTGCGGTGTGAATCCACTGGTCTTGGTGCAGTGGCCTTTGCTCAGTAACAGGACGGTGGTTATATTCAGACTCTATGTGGTGATATTTGGTCATGGTGTGGCGGCATTATTTTGCAATGTAATAATACATTGCAAACCTTTATATGGTGGGTGTTGTTCAGTAACACTATGTAGTAGTATGTGTTATTTCTGACTATAAGCCGCCCCCAATAATGCATGCCGGCCCCCAATAACATGTATCATGATTATTATGATAATTTTTTTTGTTTGTTTGTTTTTTATCGGTGGGGGGGGCCCCATTCAGACTTTTGCTATGGGGCCCCATGATTTCTATGTACGCCCCTGCCTGGGACTGCCCTTGTCGGCTACCTACCAGCGTGGTAGCCTAGCTGCACCTCCAGTGGCTTTAGTGAAGACTCGGTAGCCATTCAGATTTGCTCCTCCAGGTCAGTACTCAGTGCCTTTGGTCCAGTGGAACAACTTACCTGCCGCTTGCCCTGCGAGCATGACATATATGATGTTTTGATTGCTTGTTATTACATTTTTTTTCTGTTGCTGCAAAGGCCTAAAAAACGGTAATCTTGTTGTTTTGATTTTTTTTCTGATGACACGGTTTACTGTTTGGATTAATTTATGTTTTGATAGATTGAACTTTTATATAAACACAGTAATATCAAATATGTATATTTTTTAATTTTCTTTCTTTTTTTTTAATGTGGTAAAGGGTGATGTGAACTTTTATTTTTAAAACCTTTTTCAACTTTGTACTGTACTTTGAACCTGCAAGAGTCTTACCACTTGTTCTATATACAGCAATGCTGTTTACAGAAGAAATCACAGTCTCCTATGAATGCCGGCCAGTGGCTGGTTATCACAAGAGTACTATGGTGACAGACACGGGGGTTATCCACTGACCAATGGCTGTCATGACATTTATTTTATTTATTTTACTCACTTATATAGCACTATTAATTCCACAGCACAGCGTTTTACAGATGTGATTGTACCGTCCCGGGGCTCGGCCGGCTGCCGAGCCGCTCGGATCCGTGCTCGGTGGGTGGCTCGAGCTCCTTACGGACCCGGGGGTCACATCGTTCTGAAAGGGGGTTGGAGCTACATGTAGGGACTTCGGTGGGGAGGTCCACGGCCGGAGCCGCGGTTGTTTGTACAGGATTTGAGTTTGTGATGCCACCCATGGATTGTGGTGAATAGATGGACACCACTGCTGCCGTTGACTAGGCTCCCGGGGACGTTGTTGCGCAGCTTGGTGTTGACCTAATGGTTGGGCTGTTGTCTTCAGTCGGGTCTTAGGTTGGATAGGTCCTTAAGTCCAGTCCTCAATCAGTTGACTTGACTCAGCCCGGTTGTTTCTGGGCCTCGTACTGGGTCTGAGTACCCCTCCTGGTGCTCCGGTTTCCAATCGGTTCCCCGGTTCGGTACCGACGGGCAACCGCCCGTCCCCGGTCTCTACGGTTCCACCGGCTGTAATCCCAGCTCCTGCTTGCGGCCGCCACTGTCTGCCTCCTTGCCAGAGGTGACTGGGCTCCAACCCAGACACCTGGTGTAGACTATGGCAGGCCTGGACACAGGCCTGTCCTTGAACTCCACTCCACTCCACTGTCAAGACTAATCTCTTCTCGACTACTGTTTTTCCCACCTCCAGGTCTGTGAACTCCTCGGTGGGCGGAGCCAACCGCCTGGGTCCGCCCCCTAGTGTGAACATCAAACCCAGAGGGAGGTGACAAGGGTTTTGTAGTTTGGCTGCTGTCACCTTACTAAGGGGGGGGGGAGGGAATGTGTGTATGGGACTACCCGTGACAACCTGGCTAGTCCAGGGCGTCACATGATCATCTCATCAGTATCCCACGGCTGCACGCCAATGAGGACTCACAACAGCATGCCCCCCTTCCAGCATGCATTAAATGCCGCTATCTGAGATTAACAACAAGTGTCGCTCCACCCATGGCTGTTAGAGGCAGATGAAGGCTGAGTAATTCAGCCTTTATCTGCAGGGAAAGATTCAGGATCGGCGTATGAGCTCACATCAAAGGCAGGGAAATGACTCATGACGTGCATAGCAGGGTTAATGCAGCAGTCAGATGTTAGCCGGCAAAAGATAGGCTGTCTCAACTGCTTCATGACTGTCCCTCAAGTTAAAATTTGCCAACCTGCTCCTAATCTTATCCATAATGCAGGTTTGTAATACATTGTGTAGCCACATCCACCCCATGTCTTACCATTGGTTTCTTAGTTCTCTTTCCATACAAAGACCAGTCAGAACCGAATTCCAGCAGTGGCCTAGTGGTTGCAAGTACAAAGGCGCTTCTGAACAAACGTAACAAGTGTCTATTAGATGGCTCCAATTGTGCCACTTTTATTAAGACGCCTTCAAGTGTTAACAAATTGTCGCAAATCGCTCCATCTTGGCACAATATGCATAAAGTAGGGATTGCCACTTAATAAATGTTGCCTGTTTCCTCTGAATAGTGACCATTTCTGAGTTCGGCCTCCCTCCTGGTTGCCTCCGGGGCCACCTCTCTGCTTGTTGAACCTCTTTAGTCATTTTTTTACTCTTATACAAGATCCTGTGTCTCCTGTATTCTGCTGCTCTATGTCTCGGTCTTTATTCTTCTTTCAGGTAGTACGTAGTGCACAATGTTAGTGCCCCAATCACAGAGACTGAATCCCATAATAATTGTAGTGTAATTTGGGCCAGGAGTTGAATTTATGACATCTATTCTCTGTATTGACTCCTCTATACTGCCCGATTCTAGTTGTGATATATTCAGGGTAGTAGTGATCATTCCCATCATTATCACTGTGTGAGGAGAAAATCAGACAAAAAAACCACACAACACGATATATATCTAAATTTATGTTTGTTTTTTATTAGAAGATCAATAAGCAGCATTGTATTGAAAGTATACTGGCCCTTTGAGAAATTACACAATGGTCACAGTGCCTCTCAGGTGAGCCCCCGTGTGGACTACAGAACCAGCTGCAGTCATTGGGGAGCAGCTGAGAGGCACTGGACCCAAAGATCCAGAGGAAGGCGAAGAAACCCCCCGGAGAGTTCTGCCTCAGGGGGGAAAAAAATTCCTTCCTGACCCCAGTTCTGGCGATCGGATATTTCCCTGGATCACGTCAGTCCTGCTGCAAATTGCAATATATTTATATGTAATTATTAGTGATGGGCGGATAGTAAAATATTCGGGTTTGCATTGTTGGATCGAATACCCAGTACTATTCCAGTATTCATCATGAATAACTGACCTAATGCAAGTCAATGGGGAACTCGAGTGTTATTCTAAGGACATCTTCAAAAAAAATGCTCGGGTTCCACATTGACTTACATTAGGTTAATTATTCTTCAGTAATACTGAGATAGTACTCGGTATTCAGTACAACTAATCCAAACCCGAATATCTATTGACCCATCACTAGTAATTATAAGCTATGGAGCGCTAATCTTACAAAGAAAAATATACACACACCCTGCTCCTAGGAGCTTACAATCTAATATACAATATGACATATGCACGCAAACATATGTACACTCAACTTGATGCTCACACACATACAGACACATATGCCCACAAACACACACATACACACTCACCTCAAGACACACATACACAAACACACACCCCTTCAGTGCTGCAGTGCTGCGGACAGAAACGATCACCCCTTAATTGCTGGGACTCCACACAAACCTTCACAAATAAATCCTTTCATTACCTGGACGCCATACAAACCCTCACACACCCCTTTAGTAGTGGGGTCAAATAGACACTGACACACAGTCCCTTTATTGCTGGGGCCACACAAACAACCTTTCATTCTTGGAACACACACCTTCAGTGCTGCAGTTCTGGGAAGCGATCATACATACACACAAACACACACACACACACACACACACACACACACACACACACACACACACACACACACACACACACACACACACACACACACACACACACCCCTTCAGTGCTGCAGTGCTGCGGACAGAAACGATCACCCCTTAATTGCTGGGACTCCACACAAACCTTCACAAATAAATCCTTTCATTACCTGGACGCCATACAAACCCTCACACACCCCTTTAGTAGTGGGGTCAATAGACACTGACACACTGTCCCTTTATTGCTGGGGCCACACAAACAACCTTTCATTCTTGGAACAGACACCTTCAGTGCTGCAGTTCTGGGAAGCGATCATACATACACACACTCATACACACATACACACACACACACTTGCACACATACATACACACAGATACACACACATATACACACACACACACACATATACACACACACACACTTACACGCGCACACACACACACACACATACATACACACACACACATATACACACACACACACACACTTACACGCGCACACACACATACATACCTTCTAGGTCTGAACCTGAAAATTCTTCTCGCTTGATAATTGTAGGTCCTATGACAGCCTTGTGGAAGGGTCAAGAAGAAATAAAACATGCAGAGATAGTTATTGCTTGGAACAATCATGGTGATGAGTCCATACAGTACACACTGCTGATCTCTTCCTTGTCCTGCTGTGCTGTTTGTGCTGTGCAGCGAGTCCTTCTTCACCCCTCTCCGATGTTGCCCGATCCTCCAGTATTTAGTGAAGAGCTACCTACCTGGACCAGTCGTCTTCAAGCTGTGACACAAGATGGTTCTGGATTAGAGCTTTGTACATTCTATAGCATTTGTGATGTCATGTGAGGTCTATGATATCAAGTGCACTGTGATGTCATGTGCTTTGCGATGTCATCATACCTGGAAGCAAATCAAATTCATGTTAAAACAATAACTTTATTTAATTAAAACCACACACAATTGAATACTGCACAATAAAAATTTGCTACAACGTTAGTCATAAATCAATGTATACCTCAGAGGGGGAGGGGCCCAGGATGGATTCCCTAGACCTCCCCTACCTGGCCGCAGAGGTTGGTACTATGCAGAGATTGTTCACCCCACCTTCTGATAGACGATTGATTGGCTGTCTCGAGCATGGCCCCGCCCATAGAGGCCAGCATACTATTCAGGCCTCGGATGGAAATGAGCCCTGACTGCCTAGCGTGCGTTCCAGCTACTTGTAGGGAGTTTTCTTCCTGGGGACACCATATGTTTACAGGTATAAAAAAGCTGCCTTTGAATACAACATGGTCTATCTGGCTATATGAGCCTCAGGTTCAATTTGGGATGCCCCTGATGAAACCCCTGGCATTTGGAAAGGGAGGAGAAACGCGTCAGGCGTGAGGTTACTCAAGCTAAGTTATTGTGTCATTTGGCACATATTTTATGCTGTGCAATATTATTTGCCATTGGGTATATTGTGCTTTTTGCTATTGAGTGCTATTTATCATTTGGCAAGTATGATACTATTAGCATAATGATCTGTTACTGGGCATGCCCCTAATACATCTCATGTTATTCCATATGACATTGCTAATACAGGCAGGGTCGGACTGGGGTGCCAGGGGCCTACCAGGGAAATTACCTCTAGGAGCCCACACTGTAGCTACCATAAACGCTTTTATTACTTGTTCATTTTCGGCTTCTCTCAGTATAACGTGCGCCTTTTAGCAAACTACGGTGTGCAAAAAAGAACTGTATTGTGCACTGCATATATCACAGGATTTCTTGTAGCATCTTATTTATTGTAGTTAATTATGGAATCTATTATTTACAATCAGTCGCAGTTTTTCTTACACACGGACATTCCTTGTCTTAGGAAAACCACTGAGTCCATCAGGAAAACAATATTCAAAGAGAAGCAGAATGTTATCCAGCATCTTCAAATGGAAAAGTTTACTAAAATTAATCCCCCTATGCCACCATCTATCCACCATATAGGGTCTGTCCCCACTGACTTGGGAAATCCCCTATAGAGTCAGTATGTGGTGGTGTGAAACATTACCACTCCAATACACTTTTCCATTTGGAGACTCCAGTGAATATTTGCTTCACTTTGGTCTGACATTTATCTATTTTTTCTGTCTTTGTTATCATAGTGGTATCTGTAGCGCCCCTGAGACCCTCAGGGCACTACAGGGAACTGCATCCTCTTGGGGATGCAGGACCTACTCCCTGGGACTTGGAGTACCAGTGCCGATTCCACCAAAACACGACCAAAATCCTAGTTCTCCACTGCACACAGGGCATAGAGGGTTAACCATGTAAGGGGATGGTCGCCATGGGAACGAGTCCCTCAGTATAGCCAGCCTGGTGGGAGGGGTCAGCAGTCAGTCAGTCGGTAGTCGGTAGTGAGTTGAGTGGCACACAGAAGAGGTGTGCGGACGTGCCCGAGCTGGGTTTGTGTAACGGTGACCCGGGGGCACAGGAGAGAGGTCACCAGGATGGGTACCGGAGATACCGCTGGGACTAGAGCACGCACGGGGCACGGGGCACAGGGCCCTAGGTCAAGAGTCAGTTTCATACGGTTTGATAAATACCTTCCCAGTGAGGACACCTTCACGGACTTCACAGAACCAAATAATCCGGGGGCATCAGCAGTAAACTAGGATCGGGGTTTGGACATTTACCTCCCTGCAGGGTCTGCACTGCCCTCCATATGGAGAAGGAGACTGTACCCCAAAAGGGACATCTGGGCTGACAAACGCTCCATGCTACGGGGACCCAATCAACTGAGAGTGCCGGGGACAGTGCAACCTAGGTCATTACATTGGCACTGATACTCCAAGGGACCTGAACCAGTGGTTCAAAGGTCAGAGTGAGTAGAGACTGTTAAAGACAACCTGGTGTGGTCTCCGTTATTACCCTGCAACATCTCACAGGCACAGCTCTACCTACAGAGGATCTAACGCCATTGCTGCATACACCACCAGCCCATCAGATGCATCCAACTACTCCACAGCGTGGCTGGCCAGTAAAGGTCTAAAAGATGAAAAAATAATGACATGGCCTCCTTGTTCACCTGATCTGAACCCCATAGAGAACCTGTGGTCCCTCATAAAATGTAAGATCTACGGGGAGGGAAAACAGTACACCTCTCGGAGCAGTGTCTGGGAGGCTGTGGTGGCTGCTGCGCGCAATGTTGATCGTAAACAGATCAAGCAACTGACAGAATCTATGGATGGTAGGCTGTTGAGTGTCATCATAAAGAAAGGTGGCTATATTGGTCACTAATTTTTTGGGGTTTTGTTTTTGCATGTCAGAAATGTTTATTTCTAAATTTTGTGCAGTTATATTGGTTTACCTGGTGAATATAATCAAGTGAGATGGTAATATATTTGATTTTTATTAAGTTGCCTAATAATTCTGCACAGTAATAGTTACCTGCACAAACAGATATCCTCCTAAGATCTTCGTTCCGAATAGCATGTGCAATGCAAGTTAATGGGGAAAAACTAACAATGTAACGAGTAACCTGAATGCTGTACTTTTCGTGTGGGTAGCAAATACTGCGGAATTCGGGTTACTCATTACATTGCGAGTTTTTCCCCATTGACTTGCATTGCACATGCTATTTGGAATGAATATGCGAGTATTAGACAGTACTCGTTATGACTGTAGCGAGTGCGATTAGTTAGGTACTCGATCAACTCTACTTACAGCAAATGAAAACCCAAAAATCATTATCTCAGAAAATTAGAATAATTGCCACAAAATACCTGCAAAGGCTTCCTAGGTGTTTAAAATGCTCTCTTAAGGGGGCTTTACACGCTACGATATCGCTAATGTGAAGTCGTTGGGGTCACGGAATTTGTGACGCACATCCGGCCGCATTAGCGATGCCGTTGCGTGTGACACCTATGAGCAATTTTGCATCGTCGCAAAAAAACGTGCAAAATCGCTCATCGGTGACATGGGGGTCCATTCTCAAATATCGTTACTGCAGCAGTAACTAAGTTGTTCTTCGTTCCTGCGGCAGCACACATCGCTCCGTGTGACACCGCAGGAGCGAGGAAGCTCTCCTTACCTGCCTCCCGGCCGCAATGCGAAGGAAGGAGGTGGGCGGGATGTTACGTCCCGCTCATCTCCGCCCCTCCGCTTCTATTGGGCGGTGGTTCAGTGACGCTGCTGTGACATCGCTGTGACGCTGAACGAACCGCCCCCTTAGAAAGGAGGCAGTTCGCTGGTCACAGCGACGTCGCCGGGCAGGTAGGTATGTGTGACAGGTCTGGGCGATGTTGTGCAGCACGGGCAGCGATTTGCCCGTGTCGCACAACCGATGGGGGCGGGTACCCACGCTAGCGATATTGGTACCATATCGCAGCGTGTAAAGCGGCCTTTAGTCTGGTTCAGTAGGCTACATAATCACGGGGAAGACTGCTGACTTGACAGATGTCCAGAAGGTAGTCATTGGCATACCCCACGAGAAGTTAAAGGCTACTTTCACACTTGCGTTTTTTTCCTTCAGTCGCAATCCGCCGTTTTGGAAAACAGCGGAATCCGTTAACGGATTGCGCTGCTTCCCATAGACTTGTATGGACGACGGATTGCGAGTGATGGACCTGCGTTGATTCCGCCGTTTTTTTAGCAGCGGAATCCTTAGGATTTCGCTGCGCATGCTCTCTCTGGCTCCCTGCAAACGTAACCAGGGTACACATAGGGTTATTAAGCAAAGCGCTTTGCTTAGTTACCCGATATTTACCCTGGCTACGTGTGCAAGGAGCCAGCGCTAAGCGGTGTACGCTGGTAACCAAGGTAAATATCGGATAACCAAGCAAAGTGCTTTGCTTAGTTACCCGATACCCTCGCTACGTGTGCAGGGAGCCCGAAACTTCCCCGCTTAGCTCCGCCCCCTCCCGCACTCCACTCTGCATGTACACACGCACGCACACAGACACACAGACGCACACACACTCACCTGTCCCCAGCCATGCAGTCCCCGGTACTGACGTCCTCAGCGTCATGGCCCTGCTCGGCTACACCCACCCCACACTCTGCCCCCCTGCACACATTCTCGGCGGCCGAACGATCAGGTGATCACCCAGCGGCCGTCTGCTGTGAGCTATCAGCTGATCACCTAGCGTCCGGGTGCTGTGAACGATCAGCTGATCACCCGGCGGCCAGCTGCTCTGAACGATCAGCTGATCACCCGGTGGCCGGCTGCTGTGAGCGATCAGCTGATCACCTGGCAGCCGGGTGATCAGCTGATCGTTCTCAATAGTCTGCCGCCGGTAAAACTGTAAAGAAAAAAAAAAGCACATTCCGTTGTTTTGTACGATCTGTTGCATCTGTTGTGCCACTATATGCAACGCATCCGTTGCATTCGTCACACAACGCAATGCAACGGATGCTGTTCAATGCAAGTGTGAAACTAGCCTAAGCCACAAAAGGTCATTGCTGAAGAAGCTGGCTTTTCATAGAAGTGGTCCCAGCACCCTCTGTGTCAGAGAGGGGTCCACCACTCTGGCCAGCTGATGAAAGCTCATCCCCGGAGCCGTTGCCAAATCAATCGGAGGAGTACCTAGCACCCTCAAGAAGAATGAGAGGCCTGGAGGCCGAGCCCACAGTTCCCAAACGCCCGGAAGGGGTCGCAGCATTCCCTGCCGAGGAAGATGACGTGACAGCCTATATGCCTTGCATGTGTTTTTTAACTGCATGAGAGGACACACACAAGCTAGGGACCCCAACGTAGAGAAATACTTTGGCGTAGTGTTGGGGCTCTATTGCATTGATCAATTCAGTAGCTAAATTTCTCTTGATTCATATGTTCATGGCAGTAATGCAGATTCCATTTTTCACATTTTCACTCTTACATATAGCTATTGGATTTTTCAAGTCAGTATTCACACAGCAGTTTCTGCTATTCCATGTATTCCCCTTACATAGTCACTGGTGTGCATACCTTATCTCCCCATATTGCTGAAGAAGCTGGCTTTTCATAGAAGTGGTCCCAGCACCCTCTGTGTCAGAGAGGGGTCCACCACTCTGGCCAGCTGATGAAAGCTCATCCCCGGAGCCGTTGCCAGATCAATCGGAGGAGTACCTAGCACCCTCAAGAAGAATGAGAGGCCTGGAGGCCGAGCCCACAGTTCCCAAACGCCCGGAAGGGGTCGCAGCATTCCCTGCCGAGGAAGATGACGTGACAGCCTATATGCCTAGCATGTATGTGACCTGGGAGCCGGCTGAAGACCAAGTGATGGTGATGAGGAGGCCAGCCCGCAGAGGATAACGGCGTGTGAGGGCAAGACACCCCCTTATGCAGCCTACCCCAGAGAAAGAGCGAGTTGAGGCCAGGGATCTAAAGGAGAAGCAGTCCCTGCGGCAGACCGGGTTTCAGACCAGAGGTCCTCTCCACCGTGGGGTAGTGGAGGAATTTAATCTGCGCATCGGCTACGGCTTCATTGTGGAGTCTGGAGTAAAAGAAGGTATATTTGTTTCCAGAAGGGATGTCCAGTCCCACCTACAGCGAGGACACCCAGATCGAGACCTCTATACAGGAGATGTTGTAGAGTACACCAGACACATGGGTGAAAGAGGCTGGTATGCCTTTATATGTCATGCAGTGCCCTAAGAACACCGTGGCAAGTCCAAGCTCCACCCCCACTGCTGCTACCAGGTCCCCAAAGTCACCTCCACCAGGGGACACTCAAGATGCTAAAGAAGATACAGAAGCACTAGATACAGAAGCAGAAGATACAGAAACACCAGATGACACACAAGGTGAAACACCAGATGAAACATTCACCTACGTCATCCACTCAGTCTGCCTTTTCTGGACTTGCTTGTCTCTATTGATCCAGAAGGTAAGCTCAGAACAACCATCTATAGAAAGCAAGCTTCCACAAACTCACTCCTCAGGTGGGATAGTCATCATCCTTTGCCTCTCAGGCGTGGTATCCCAAAGGGACCATACCTGCCCCTGAGAAGGAATTGTTCGGATCAGAGTGAGTTTGTGGAAAAGGCGAATGACTTGAGGAATCGGTTTCTTGAAAAGGGCTACCCAGATCATGTCTTGAGAAAAGCCTTCAAATACTCTTTGGAGCAGGACCGGAGTAAGCTCCTGTCACCGCAACCTAAACAAAATCAGGATGAGGGGCTTGTTAGGCTTATTACAACCTATACTAAGGGAGCCTCTGCAGTCAGAAACATACTGGAGCAACACTGGGGTATTCTGAGAATGGACACTGATCTGATGGAGTGCCTTAAACCACAGCCCAACATCACTTATCGTAAAAAACGCTCTTTGGCAGACCGTCTAACACATAGTCATTTTGTGGCACCGACTGGTGGTGGCACATGGATTCCTAGAAAACCATCTGGTTGTTTTAGATGTGGCTCGTGTGTTGCATGTGCATATATCAGCACGGGTAACAAATTTACGAGTACATCTACTGGTGAGTCTCTCTTGGTCAGAGAGTTCATCAATTGCAAGACAAAGGGTCTTGTGTACTTAGCAACTTGTCACTGTGTCACATACAATATGTGGGTAAAACCACACGTGAGTTTCGTAGAAGAGTAGGTGAGCATATGGGGGACATCAGGAATGAGTGATACCCCCATTGCTAGACGCATGAACATGCAGCACAGCTCCAACAGGGAAGCCATTTCTTTTATGGGCATCCTAAAAGTCAAAGCATCTCCTAGGGGTGGGAATCTAGATCGTACTTTGCTACAAAAGGAGGCAAGGATGATGTTCCGTTTAAATACTTGCCGTCCTGAGGGTCTTAATGACCAGATTAGTTTTGGTTGCTTCATATAATATCTTGACCTCTTGGTCAGTTGGTTGTTCTTGTCCTGGTGATGATGAATCTAGCTTTTTGACCATGAATAATACTATATAGCCCAATTATTCTATCGGCCGTACTCCTATTTATGAGTATTAATTCCGGCCAGGTGGGGGATATTATGTGTATAGACCTCTTCATTTATTATTGGAGTATTTCCCTATCGCAAGGTATAATAATCCTTTATAGGATACACGTTATTGATTATAGTCCCATATTTACAGTTTGAGATTGTTCATTGATACAATTTTAAATTCTTTTTGGTGTCTTTTTATTTAGTCCACCTTTATATATTGTTAGGGCCAGGTGGACGGGCAGACCCAGGAGGTGGATCCACTGGGCCGAACACCTTCCTGAAGGCAAGGAGTCCGGTAGCCGGAGCACTACAGGTAGCAGGATAGTCCGTGCAAAATAGTGGAATGTAGAAGTCCCTGGGACCACGGAGTCACTGATGGTAGTCCGGGTGACGGAGCTCAGGTTCGGAGGCCAAGATGTTGTCAGGCAGAGTCCGGAACCGATGGAGCGAGAGGACGGGTCACCACAGGGATCAGAGATGGTACGGACTGACGGGATGGCAGATAGTCAGCGTTCGGGGTTCGGGAATCGGCAGGACCGGATGGCGAGGCAGGAGAGGCTCTAGAAGAGAGAGAGGTGAGTATATCACAGAGACAAGGAGACCTGACTCCTAGCTTAGAAAACACGAAGAACAGGCCCCGCCCACTTGGACATTAAACCCATTTATACCCTGTACCTGTGTGTTCAATATCCTGTCTGTGGACGCTGGCCCTTTAAGAAAGGGTCAATGACCGCGCGCGCGCCCTAATGCGCATGTGCGCGGCCCGGGTGCCAGAAGCCAGGGCAGGGAGCGGCGAACAGGAGGCAGGGGAGCCGGGCTGGAGCGAAGCTGACAGCTGACAGCGGACGCTGAGAGCGGGGACCGGGACGCCTGGGGATCCTAGGTGAGGAGGCCTGGAGGCTGTGGAGCGGGGAACGCCGGACAGAGGAGCCGGGGAGCGAGCCAGGGAAGCCGGGGAGCGTGGCAGGGGAGCCGGGGAGCTGGACAGGGGACCCGGGGAGCGTGACATATATCTTCTTTAAGTAATTTTGCTTGATCCGTATACCTATGTATTTACCTCTAGTATCTGCTAGGTCCTTTATTAACTCTCCAGGTATATATAGGTGGCTTTACACACTGCAACATCGCAAACGACATCGCTGTAACGTCACCGGTTTTGTGACGTTATAGCGACCTCCCCAGCGACATTGCAGTGTGTGAAACACATCAGCGACCTGGCCCCTGCTGTGAAGTTGCTGATCGCTACAAATCGTTCAGGACCATTCTTTGGTCCGTTGTTTCCCGCTGTGCAGCAAAGTCTCAGTGTGTAAAGAGGACTTTACAGCGACTTCCCATTCAAAAAGCTGCTTTACAACATCCCCAATGACTAGCTAGGTCGTTCTGTAGGTCCGGATCGCTGTTGCGTCGTTGGCCAGGTCGGCCTGTTTGACAGCTCACCAGAGACTTTGTAGCGATCCCGGCCAGGTTGGGATCGCTGGTGGGATCGCTAGAAAGTCTCAGTGTGTAAAGGGGCCTTATGGTCTTATAGTGTTGATCCCTATTCAGCATACCAGTTATTACCTTTTGTTCTTTTACAAATGGTTGTGATTACACTGTCTGATTTGCCTCCATCTTAAACCTTCTCCTTTGGTCCCATATCTTATTTAATGCATCACAAAAGACAGTTTAAGTGATGACGCCCATACCACACCCCAGAATACACTATCTATATATATAATTGCCTTATTCTGTCTGTCTGTGTGTCTGTCTGTCTGTCTGTCATGCTCCGAAATTGTGTCCTTACGGTGACACAAAGCTGATTGGCCGCTGGGCTCGCCATGGCCCCGCCCCCCCACGGATTGGCCTCTCGCCCCGGCTCTCTGCAGGCCCCGCCCCCCTCACGCAATGCACGCTCGCTCTGGCCCAACTGACACGGAGCTCCGATTCCCAGGTGAGTACACACACACATCAGATCACACTCACTCTCACACTCACTCTCACACACACCTCACACATCACAACATGCTGGGAGATCGCTTGCTTCTACACCGGCTCCGTCAGGATCCCGGCAGCGCCAGACATAACCTTGCGATGCTGGGATCTTGACGGAGGCCGTGAAAGCTGGTAACCATTATACACATCGGGTAACTAAGGTCCCTTAGTTACCCGATGTGTATCATAGTTACCAGTGTACACCGGCTCACACTCACTCTCACACACACCTCACACACACATCACATCGCATCCACACATCAAGGTCCTGCAGCTGCGGAACATACACACACATAACAGCACACACACACACACACACACACACAAATCAGATCACACTCACACACACCTCACACATCACATCGCATCCACATACTCACAACATCCTGGGATATCGCTTGCTTCTCGGCGGCGATACTGTGCTGTTGTGAGCTTCCAGGACCTGCCGGGGGATCACATGGCCAGAAGCATGTGATATCCCCGGATGTTGTGAGTATCAGCGCGTATGTGCAATATCGTCAGTGTGTGTGTCTTTGTGTGTGAGTGTATGCGATCGGGTGTGTGTGAGTGTATGCGATCGGGTGTGTGTGAGTGTATGCGATCGGGTGTGTGTGAGTGTATGCGATCGGGTGGGGGTGTGTGGGTGTGTGTGAGTGTATGCGATCGGGTGTGTGTGAGTGTATGCGATCGGGTGTGTGTGAGTGTATGCGATCGGGTGGGTGTGTGTGGGTGTGTGAGTGTATGCGATCGGATCTGTGAGTGTCGGCAGAGGAGCACGGCGTGCTGGAGGAGGCTGAGAGGACAGAGGCTGATCCTGGGGAAGGCTGGGATGGGGAGGCTGATGCTAGACACGGAGATGCTGATGCTGGGGACAGAGAAGCTGATGCTGAGGACAGAGAGGCTGATGCTGGGGACAGAGAAGCTGATGCTGAGGACAGAGAGGCTGATGCTGCGGGAGGCTGATGCTGGGGACAGAGAGGCTGATGCTGGAGACAGAGAGGCTGATGCTGGGGACAGAGAAGCTGATGCTGGGGACAGAGAAGCTGATGCTGGGAACAGAGAGGCTGATGCTGGGGACAGAGAGGCTGATGTTGGGGACAGAGAGGCTGATGCTGGGGACAGAGAGGCTGATGCTGGGGACAGAGAGGCTGATGCTGGGGACAGAGAGGCTGATGCTGGGGACAGAGGCTGATGCTGGGGACAGAGAGGCTGATACTGGGGACAGAGAGGCTGATGCTGGGGACAGAGAGGCTGATGCTGGGGACAGAGGCTGATGCTAGGGACAGAGAGGCTGATGCTGGGGACAGAGAGGCTGATGCTGGTGACAGAGAGGCTGATGCTGGAGACAGAGAGGCTGATGCTGGGGACAGAGAGGCTGATGCTGGGAGGAGAGAGGCTGATGCTGCAGGTAGAGAGGCTGATGCTGGCGCAGCATGGCGGATGGAGCACCTTTGGGAGTGCGCAGCATGGCGGATGGAGCACGTTTGGGAGTGCGCAGCATGGCGGATGGAGCACGTTTGGGAGTGCGCAGCATAGCGGATGGAGCACGTTTGGGAGTGCGCAGCATGGCGGATGGAGCACGTTTGGGAGTGCGCAGCATGGCGGATGGAGCACGTTTGGAAATGCGCAGCATGGCGGATGGAGCACGTTTGGGAGTGCGCAGCATGGGGGATGCAGCACGATGGGGAGTGCGGAGTATGGCGGATGGAGCACGTTTGGGAGTGCGCAGCATGGAGGATGCAGCACGATGGGGAGTGCGGAGTATGGCGGATGGAGCACGTTTGGGAGTGCGCAGCATGGCGGATGGAGCACGTTTGGGAGTGCGCAGCATGGGAGATGGAGCACGATGGGGAGTGCGCAGCATGGCGGATGGAGCACGTTTGGGAGTGCGCAGCATGGGGGATGGAGCACGATGGGGAGTGCGCAGCATGGCGGATGGAGCACGTTTGGGAGTGCGCAGCATGGCGGATGGAGCACGTTTGGGAGTGCGCAGGATGGGAGATGGAGCACGATGGGGGGTGTGCAGCATATGGGATGGAGCACGATGGGGAGTGCGCTGCATGGGGGATGGAGCACGATGGGAAGTGCACACCTCCCCCCAACACACACACACACACGCGCACACTGCACAACACACCACACCACACACACACACTGGGAACCACAAACAACTGCCCTACACAGACACCCACACACACAGACAACGCTGCACACACAAATATACACACATACCGCACAACACGCACATTGCACAAAACATACCTCCCCCCAAAACACACCACACACACACAAACTGCGCAACACACACACAACGTTACAGACACACAGCGCTCCACAAACAACGCAACACACAAACAACACCGCTCTCACCCCCCATCACACCCAGACAACACCCAGAACATGTACAGCGCCCTACACAAACACTCGGTAACTACACACAACAACATCTATATATATATATATATATATATATATAACAAAAATCATACATGAACTACACAATACGTAAATTCTAGAATACCCGATGCGTAGAATCGGGCCACCTTCTAGTATATACATATATATACACACATATATCGTATCCTATGTATTCATCTATGTGTATTTTTTATTTATTATTTTTACAAACGTTATTTTAGGGGTGCAGGGGTACAAGAGGACCATAAGACCACTTCGGAGATTACTAATAAGACCAAAAAAGAAAAAAACGAATACAAGGGTCTATAATACATACAAAATATTTTATTAATTAAAAACCATTTGATCTCAAAAGACACAGCCGGAGCTGGACAATAGGCGTCACAATCCACACAATCATATCATCCCATCCAGCATCATGGCCAAGAAAAAAGGTTAAAAACCAATTTTATTCCGTAACTTGTGCAAATACAACAGGATATGTCTAAGACTAAGAACCTCTGTTAGGTGTGAAACGCATAGACATTGTTTTATACTTCGTGGACGTCCATCCAACCTAGTGTTGGTTTTAACCTTATGGAATAAAATTGGTTTTTAACCTTTTCTTGGATGTGATGCTGGAAACAACTTTTTTCTATTGCCGAAGGTTCGAGGGGTAGAGGTGGAGCTGTGGTGGAGTCTGAAGGGGGCCCGGAAATTTTGTCAGTATCGGGCCCGGAAATTCCTGGTGGCAGCCCCGGCTGGAGGGGCCCGGGGTGGCTGCCCGCAGTGAGTGCGTTTTCACTTTCATGTATCATGCCCCCGGGCCGTCACCAAGCAGCTGATTACCGCTGCCGGAGGCGGCACTGTTTGTATAGCTGCAGACAGGCCAACGCAGAGATTCAAACTCGCCCACACTGCACACTGTGCGCGGCCTGTGCTGAAGAAGAGGGAGTGGCCAGGCAGCAGAGATGCCAGGAGGAGAACAGCCAATCAGGAGAGGGGGCAGAGCCAGGAAAATGAAATGATGAAAAGGAAAAGAGTGCAGGAGTGAAGAAGGAGTAGAGACCACAAAAAAGAGAGAAAAGCAAACAGAGAGCAGAAAAACAGTGAGAAGAGGAGAACAGAAGGAATAGAAAGAAAAAGCATAGGACAGGAGGAGCAGCCAGGAAGACTCACAGGAAGTGCAGCAGAGAGGCCTGAGCCACTATCATCATCTCTCACAGCACAGGAGCTGGTGAGTATTGTAATGTACAAACCTCTGCCTGTAATACTACAGAAAAATTGCCCTGTGCTGTGCCATCACTCTGTGTGTGTGTGTGTTGCCCCTGTGCCAATACTGTGTGTGTGTGTTACGTCACCGCCGGAGTCTGCTCCAGCGACTTCTGCTCCGATCGCCAGGCGACGCCGTGTTCCTGCCGTGGATGGTACTGGTGATGGGAGAGAAGTTGATGCCAGCGGCACCAGTGGGCGCAGGCTCCGATCATCCACTGGGCTGGGTTAGCTTGGGATCTGCAGTACCGCTGGCTGACTGTGGGTGGCATGTGTCTTCCAGCTGAAGTTGCCAGTGTTCAGCTACAGCCAATGGGAATACACCACACCCTTCTTATTTCCCCTCCTGTCACATGATTGCTGCCAGATATAGTTCTGATTTTCCTGGCTCCTGTTACGTCCTATTCTGTTGGTGATTCCTGTGTTGACTTCTGCGTGTTTTTGACTACCCTTCTGCCTACTGTTTTTGTACCTTGCTGCCCGACCCGGATCTGACCTCTGCTACGTTTGCTGACTACGTCACTGCCTGCCGATTCTGTCCCTGTTCCGCAATTCCTGGTTTGACCCTGCCTGACTACTACTCTCATCGGACTGCAGCCTTCCACAGGTAGTGATCTCCAGGGTCCTGTGTAATTCCAAATCCCTGTATAGGGGTTAAAGGGTTTCAGGGTTCTGGGGGTCCTACTTGGTGAGTGGCTTCACTCTAGCCTCCCCTTTACAGCCCATCTGAGTCTGTGGATCCAGGCAGGCGTTACAGTGTGTTGCCCCTGTGCTGTGCCATCACTGTGTGTGTGTGTGTTGCCCCTTTGCTGTGCCATCAGTGTGTGTGTGTGTGTGTGTGTGTGTGTGTATTATCCCTGTACTTTGCAGAGTTTTAATATAGATCCTGAGGCTATAAAGAGTCATAATCCTTACCATTAAATGGGGAAGACAGAAGTGAAAATTTATATTGTGTGTAGTGAGGGGCACGAAGAAGGACATCCCAACTTTAGGCCAAGTTCACATATTGCAGATTTTTTAGGGATTTGCGGTGTGAATCCACTGGTCTTGGTGCAGTGGCCTTTGCTCAGTAACAGGACGGTGGTTATATTCAGACTCTATGTGGTGATATTTGGTCATGGTGTGGCGGCATTATTTTGCAATGTAATAATACATTGCAAACCTTTATATGGTGGGTGTTGTTCAGTAACACTATGTAGTAGTATGTGTTATTTCTGACTATAAGCCGCCCCCAATAATGCATGCCGGCCCCCAATAACATGTATCATGATTATTATGATAATTTTTTTTGTTTGTTTGTTTTTTATCGGTGGGGGGGCCCCATTCAGACTTTTGCTATGGGGCCCCATGATTTCTATGTACGCCCCTGCCTGGGACTGCCCTTGTCGGCTACCTACCAGCGTGGTAGCCTAGCTGCACCTCCAGTGGCTTTAGTGAAGACTCGGTAGCCATTCAGATTTGCTCCTCCAGGTCAGTACTCAGTGCCTTTGGTCCAGTGGAACAACTTACCTGCAGCTTGCCCTGCGAGCATGACATATATGATGTTTTGATTGCTTGTTATTACATTTTTTTTCTGTTGCTGCAAAGGCCTAAAAAACGGTAATCTTGTCGTTTTGATTTTTTTTCTGATGACACGGTTTACTGTTTGGATTAATTTATGTTTTGATAGATTGAACTTTTATATAAACACAGTAATATCAAATATGTATATTTTTTAATTTTATTTCTTTTTTTTTAATGTGGTAAAGGGTGATGTGAACTTTTATTTTTAACAAGTGGGATCACCAGAAATGACCATATAATATCATTTTATTAATCAAAAAGGACATACAAACACACAGATGTTCATTAAAAACAATTAAAAAAGCAAAAAAGCTTGTACATACATTTGGTGCCAATAATATGAGCCACCAAAATACACCCCACCCTCTCAGCAAGCCAAAGAGAAACCCCACATAATAAGTCAGAGTAAATGTGATAGCCAAAAAAACCTTGTTCAATCAATAACAGGCAGTGAACACGGCATGCTAAATGAGACAATAGCAGGCAGAAGGACAAAGTCACTTTCCCCTGAGGAAGCTACAACTCCTTGTAGCGATACGCGTGGGGTTTCCACCCCACCCTTCTCATGATATTTGCTTTGCCATTTACCCCGTGCAGGACCCCTGGGTATGTGATTTGCCTTATACTGGTTCCAGACATTTGTTCTCAGGGCAGATTATTTTCATGCGGCTTTGAGGTATTTGTATGCAGCAATTGTCCTTCTGCCTGCTATTGTCTCATTTAGCATGCCGTGTTCACTGCCTGTTATTGATTGAACAAGGTTTTTTTGGCTATCACATTTACTCTGACTTATTATGTGGGGTTTCTCTTTGGCTTGCTGAGAGGGTGGGGTGTATTTTGGTGGCTCATATTATTGGCACCAAATGTATGTACAAGCTTTTTTGCTTTTTTAATTGTTTTTAATGAACATCTGTGTGTTTGTATGTCCTTTTTGATTAATAAAATGATATTATATGGTCATTTCTGGTGATCCCACTTGTTGCACATTTTCTTTTTCTCTTGTATACCACAACTGTTTGCTTTGAATGTGCTAGTGGTTGTGATCCCATCTTTATATATTTTTTTTCCATTATCTTTGGTGCCCTCCCGCCTGTCTTGTTTACAACTTTTATTTTTAAAACCTTTTTCAACTTTGTACTGTACTTTGAACCTGCAAGAGTCTTACCACTTGTTCTATATACAGCAATGCTGTTTACAGAAGAAATCACAGTCTCCTATGAATGCCGGCCACTGGCTGGTTATCACAAGAGTACTATGGTGACAGACATGGGGGTTATCCACTGACCAATGGCTGTCATGACATTTATTTTATTTATTTTACTCACTTATATAGCACTATTAATTCCACAGCACAGCGTTTTACAGATGTGATTGTACCGTCCCGGGGCTCGGCCGGCTGCCGAGCCGCTCGGATCCGTGCTCGGTGGGTGGCTCGAGCTCCTTACGGACCCGGGGGTCACATCGTTCTGAAAGGGGGTTGGAGCTACATGTAGGGACTTCGGTGGGGAGGTCCACGGCCGGAGCCGCGGTTGTTTGTACGGGATTTGAGTTTGTGATGCCACCCATGGATTGTGGTGAATAGATGGACACCACCGCTGCCGTTGACTAGGCTCCCGGGGACGTTGTTGCGCAGCTTGGTGTTGACCTAATGGTTGGGCTGTTGTCTTCAGTCGGGTCTTAGGTTGGATAGGTCCTTAAGTCCAGTCCTCAATCAATTGACTTGACTCAGCCCGGTTGTTTCTGGGCCTCGTACTGGGTCTGAGTACCCCTCCTGGTGCTCCGGTTTCCAATCGGTTCCCCGGTTCGGTACCGACGGGCAACCGCCCGTCCCCGGTCCCTACGGTTCCACCGGCTGTAATCCCAGCTCCTGCTTGCGGCCGCCACTGTCTCCCTCCTTGCCAGAGGTGACTGGGCTCCAACCCAGACACCTGGTGTAGACTATGGCAGGCCTGGACACAGGCCTGTCCTTGAACTCCACTCCACTCCACTGTCAAGACTAATCTCTTCTCGACTACTGTTTTTCCCACCTCCAGGTCTGTGAACTCCTCGGTGGGCGGAGCCAACCGCCTGGGTCCGCCCCCTAGTGTAAACATCAAACCCAGAGGGAGGTGACAAGGGTTTTGTAGTTTGGCTGCTGTCACCTTACTAAGGGGGGGGGAGGGAATGTGTGTATGGGACTACCCGTGACAACCTGGCTAGTCCAGGGCGTCACATGATCATCTCATCAGTATCCCACGGCTGCACGCCAATGAGGACTCACAACAGCATTCCCCCCTTCCAGCATGCATTAAATGCCGCTATCTGAGATTAACAACAAGTGTTGCTCCACCCATGGCTGTTAGAGGCAGATGAAGGCTGAGTAATTCAGCCTTTATCTGCAGGGAAAGATTCAGGATCGGCGTATGAGCTCACATCAAAGGCAGGGAAATGACTCATGACGTCCATAGCAGGGTTAATGCAGCAGTCAGATGTTAGCCGGCAAAAGATAGGCTGTCTCAACTGCTTCATGACTGTCCCTCAAGTTAAAATTTGCCAACCTGCTCCTAATCTTATCCATAATGCAGGTTTGTAATACATTGTGTAGCCACATCCACCCCATGTCTTACCATTGGTTTCTTAGTTCTCTTTCCATACAAAGACCAGTCAGAACCGAATTCCAGCAGTGGCCTAGTGGTTGCAAGTACAAAGGCGCTGCTGAACAAACGTAACAAGTGTCTATTAGATGGCTCCAATTGTGCCACTTTTATTAAGACGTCTTCAAGTGTTAACAAATTGGCGCAAATCGCTCCATCTTGGCACAATATGCATAAAGTAGGGATTGCCACTTAATAAATGTTGGCTGTTTCCTCTGAATAGTGACCATTGCTGAGTTCGGCCTCCCTCCTGGTTGCCTCCGGGGCCACCTCTCTGCTTGTTGAACCTCCTTAGTCATTTTTTTACTCTTATACAAGATCCTGTGTCTCCTGTATTCTGCTGCTCTATGTCTCGGTCTTTATTCTTCTTTCAGGTAGTACGTAGTGCACAATGTTAGTGCCCCAATCACAGAGACTGAATCCCATAATAATTGTAGTGTAATTTGGGCCAGGAGTTGAATTTATGACATCTATTCTCTGTATTGACTCCTCTATACTGCCCGATTCTAGTTGTGATATATTCAGGGTAGTAGTGATCATTCCCATCATTATCACTGTGTGAGGAGAAAATCAGACAAAAAAACCACACAACACGATATATATCTAAATTTATGTTTGTTTTTTATTAGAAGATCAATAAGCAGCATTGTATTGAAAGTATACTGGCCCTTTGAGAAATTACACAATGGTCACAGTGCCTCTCAGGTGAGCCCCCGTGTGGACTACAGAACCAGCTGCAGTCATTGGGGAGCAGCTGAGAGGCACTGGACCCAAAGATCCAGAGGAAGGCGAAGAAACCCCCCGGAGAGTTCTGCCTCAGGGGGGAAAAAAATTCCTTCCTGACCCCAGTTCTGGCGATCGGATATTTCCCTGGATCACGTCAGTCCTGCTGCAAATTGCAATATATTTATATGTAATTATTAGTGATGGGCGGATAGTAAAATATTCGGGTTTGGATTGTTGGATCGAATACCCAGTACTATTCCAGTATTCATCATGAATAACTGACCTAATGCAAGTCAATGGGGAACTCGAGTGTTATTCTAAGGACATCTTCAAAAAAAATGCTCGGGTTCCACATTGACTTACATTAGGTTAATTATTCTTCAGTAATACTGAGATAGTACTCGGTATTCAGTACAACTAATCCAAACCCGAATATCTATTGACCCATCACTAGTAATTATAAGCTATGGAGCGCTAATCTTACAAAGAAAAATATACACACACCCTGCTCCTAGGAGCTTACAATCTAATATACAATATGACATATGCACGCAAACATATGTACACTCAACTTGATGCTCACACACATACAGACACATATGCCCACAAACACACACATACACACTCACCTCAAGACACACATACACAAACACACACCCCTTCAGTGCTGCAGTGCTGCGGACAGAAACGATCACCCCTTAATTGCTGGGACTCCACACAAACCTTCACAAATAAATCCTTTCATTACCTGGACGCCATACAAACCCTCACACACCCCTTTAGTAGTGGGGTCAATAGACACTGACACACTGTCCCTTTATTGCTGGGGCCACACAAACAACCTTTCATTCTTGGAACAGACACCTTCAGTGCTGCAGTTCTGGGAAGCGATCATACATACACACACTCATACACACATACACACACACACACTTGCACACATACATACACACACATACACACACATACACACACATATACACACACACACACACACACACACTTACACGCGCACACACACACACACACATACATACACACACATATACACACACACACTTACACGCGCACACACACACACACACACACACACACACACACACACACACACACACACACACACACTTACACGCGCACACACACATACATACCTTCTAGGTCTGAACCTGAAAATTCTTCTCGCTTGATAATTGTAGGTCCTATGACAGCCTTGTGGAAGGGTCAAGAAGAAATAAAACATGCAGAGATAGTTATTGCTTGGAACAATCATGGTGATGAGTCCATACAGTACACACTGCTGATCTCTTCCTTGTCCTGCTGTGCTGTTTGTGCTGTGCAGCGAGTCCTTCTTCACCCCTCTCCGATGTTGCCCGATCCTCCAGTATTTAGTGAAGAGCTACCTACCTGGACCAGTCGTCTTCAAGCTGTGACACAAGATGGTTCTGGATTAGAGCTTTGTACATTCTATAGCATTTGTGATGTCATGTGAGGTCTATGATATCAAGTGCACTGTGATGTCATGTGCTTTGCGATGTCATCATACCTGAAGCAAATCAAATTCATGTTAAAACAATAACTTTATTTAATTAAAACCACACACAATTGAATACTGCACAATAAAAATTTGCTACAACGTTAGTCATAAATCAATGTATACCTCAGAGGGGGAGGGGCCCAGGATGGATTCCCTAGACCTCCCCTACCTGGCCGCAGAGGTTGGTACTATGCAGAGATTGTTCGCCCCACCTTCTGATAGACGATTGATTGGCTGTCTCGAGCATGGCCCCGCCCATAGAGGCCAGCATACTATTCAGGCCTCGGATGGAAATGAGCCCTGACTGCCTAGCGTGCGTTCCAGCTACTTGTAGGGAGTTTTCTTCCTGGGGACACCATATGTTTACAGGTATAAAAAAAGCTGCCTTTGAATACAACATGGTCTATCTGGCTATATGAGCCTCAGGTTCAATTTGGGATGCCCCTGATGAAACCCCTGGCATTTGGAAAGGGAGGAGAAACGCGTCAGGCGTGAGGCTACTCAAGCTAAGTTATTGTGTCATTTGGCACATCTTTTATGCTGTGCAATATTATTTGCCATTGGGTATATTGTGCTTTTTGCTATTGAGCGCTATTTATCATTTGGCAAGTATGATACTATTAGCATAATGATCTGTTACTGGGCATGCCCCTAATACATCTCATGTTATTCCATATGACATTGCTAATACAGGCAGGGTCGGACTGGGGTGCCAGGGGCCTACCAGGGAAATTACCTCTAGGAGCCCACACTGTAGCTACCATAAACGCTTTTATTACTTGTTCATTTTCGGCTTCTCTCAGTATAACGTGCGCCTTTTAGCAAACTACGGTGTGCAAAAAAGAACTGTATTGTGCACTGCATATATCACAGGATTTCTTGTAGCATCTTATTTATTGTAGTTAAATATGGAATCTATTATTTACAATCAGTCGCAGTTTTTCTTACACACGGACATTCCTTGTCTTAGGAAAACCACTGAGTCCATCAGGAAAACAATATTCAAAGAGAAGCAGAATGTTATCCAGCATCTTCAAATGGAAACGTTTACTAAAATTAATCCCCCTATGCCACCATCTATCCACCATATAGGGTCTGTCCCCACTGGCTTGGGAAATCCCCTATAGAGTCAGTATGTGGTGGTGTGAAACATTACCACTCCAATACACTTTTCCATTTGGAGACTCCGGTGAATATTTGCTTCACTTTGGTCTGACATTTATCTATTTTTTCTGTCTTTGTTATCATAGTGGTATCTGTAGCGCCCCTGAGACCCTCAGGGCACTACAGGGAACTGCATCCTCTTGGGGATGCAGGACCTACTCCCTGGGACTTGGAGTACCAGTGCCGATTCCACCAAAACACGACCAAAATCCTAGTTCTCCACTGCACATAGGGCATAGAGGGTTAACCATGTAAGGGGATGGTCGCCATGGGAACGAGTCCCTCAGTATAGCCAGCCTGGTGGGAGGGGTCAGCAGTCAGTCAGTCGGTAGTCGGTAGTGAGTTGAGTGGCACACAGAAGAGGTGTGCGGACGTGCCTGAGCTGGGTTTGTGTAACGGTGACCCGGGGGCACAGGAGAGAGGTCACCAGGATGGGTACCGGAGATACCGCTGGGACCAGAGCACGCACGGGGCACGGGGCACAGGGCCCTAGGTCAAGCGTCAGTTTCATACGGTTTGATAAATACCTTCCCAGTGAGGACACCTTCACGGACTTCACCGAACCAAATAATCCGGGGGCATCAGCAGTAAAGTAGGATCGGGGTTTGGACATTTACCTCCCTGCAGGGTCTGCACTGCCCTCCATATGGAGAAGGAGACTGTACCCCAAAAGGGACGTCTGGGCTCACAAACGCTCCATGCCCATCAGATGCATCCAACTACTCCACAGCGTGGTTGGCCAGTAAAGGTCTAAAAGATGAAAAAATAATGACATGGCCTCCTTGTTCACCTGATCTGAACCCCATAGAGAACCTGTGGTCCCTCATAAAATGTAAGATATACGGGGAGGGAAAACAGTACACCTCTCGGAGCAGTGTCTGGGAGGCTGTGGTGGCTGCTGCGCGCAATGTTGATCGTAAACAGATCAAGCAACTGACAGAATCTATGGATGGTAGGCTGTTGAGTGTCATCATAAAGAAAGGTGGCTATATTGGTCACTAATTTTTTGGGGTTTTGTTTTTGCATGTCAGAAATGTTTATTTCTAAATTTTGTGCAGTTATATTGGTTTACCTGGTGAATATAATCAAGTGAGATGGTAATATATTTGATTTTTATTAAGTTGCCTAATAATTCTGCACAGTAAAAGTTACCTGCACAAACAGATATCCTCCTAAGATCTTTGTTCCGAATAGCATGTGCAATGCAAGTTAATGGGGAAAAACTAACAATGTAACGAGTAACCTGAATGCTGTACTTTTCGTGTGGGTAGCAAATACTGCGGAATTCGGGTTACTCATTACATTGCGAGTTTTTCCCCATTGACTTGCATTGCACATGCTATTTGGAATGAATATGCGAGTATTAGACAGTACTCGTTATGACTGTAGCGAGTGCGATTAGTTAGGTACTCGATCAACTCTACTTACAGCAAATGAAAACCCAAAAATCATTATCTCAGAAAATTAGAATAATTACCACAAAATACAAAATACCTGCAAAGGCTTCCTAGGTGTTTAAAATGCTCTCTTAAGGGGGCTTTACACGCTACGATATCGCTAATGTGAAGTCGTTGGGGTCACGGAATTTGTGACGCACATCCGGCCGCATTAGCGATGCCGTTGCGTGTGACACCTATGAGCAATTTTGCATCGTCGCAAAAAAACGTGCAAAATCGCTCATCGGTGACATGGGGGTCCATTCTCAAATATCGTTACTGCAGCAGTAACGAAGTTGTTCTTCGTTCCTGCGGCAGCACACATCGCTCCGTGTGACACCGCAGGAACGAGGAAGCTCTCCTTACCTGCCTCCCGGCCGCAATGCGAAGGAAGGAGGTGGGCGGGATGTTACGTCCCGCTCATCTCCGCCCCTCCGCTTCTATTGGGCGTTGGTTCAGTGACGCTGCTGTGACATCGCTGTGACGCTGAACGAACCGCCCCCTTAGAAAGGAGGCAGTTCGCTGGTCACAGCGACGTCGCCGGGCAGGTAAGTATGTGTGACAGGTCTGGGCGATGTTGTGCAGCACGGGCAGCGATTTGCCCGTGTCGCACAACCGATGGGGGCGGGTACCCACGCTAGCGATATCGGTACAATATCGCAGCGTGTAAAGCGGCCTTTAGTCTGTTTCAGTAGGCTACACAATCACGGGGAAGACTGCTGACTTGACAGATGTCCAGAAGGCAGTCATTGACATACCCCACGAGAAGTTAAAGGCTACTTTCACACTTGCGTTTTTTTCCTTCAGTCGCAATCCGCCGTTTTGGAAAACAGCGGAATCCGTTAACGGATTCCGCTGCTTCCCATAGACTTGTATGGACGACGGATTGCGACTGATGGACCTGCGTTGATTCCGACGTTTTTTCAGCAGCGGAATCCTTAGGATTTCGCTGCGCATGCTCTCTCTGGCTCCCTGCAAACGTAACCAGGGTACACATAGGGTTATTAAGCAAAGCGCTTTGCTTAGTTACCCGATATTTACCCTGGCTACGTGTGCAAGGAGCCAGCGCTAAGCGGTGTACGCTGGTAACCAAGGTAAATATCGGATAACCAAGCAAAGTGCTTTGCTTAGTTACCCGATACCCTCGCTACGTGTGCAGGGAGCCCGAAACTTCCCCGCTTAGCTCCGCCCCCTCCCGCACTCCACTCTGCATGTACACACGCACGCACACAGACACACAGACACACACACACTCACCTGTCCCCAGCCATGCAGTCCCCGGTACTGACGTCCTCAGCGTCATGGCCCTGCTCGGCTACACCCACCCCACACTCTGCCCCCCTGCACACATTCTCGGCGGCCAAGCGATCAGGTGATCACCTGGCGGCCGGCTGCTGTGAGCTATCAGCTGATCACCTAGAGTCCGGCTGCTGTGAACGATCAGCTGATCACCCGGCGGCCAGCTGCTCTGAACGATCAGCTGATCACCCAGTGGCCGGCTGCTGTGAGCGATCAGCTGAGCACCTGGCAGCCGGCTGCTGTGAACGATCAGCTGATCACCCGGCGGCCAGCTGCTCTGAATGATCAGCTGATCACCCGGTGGCCGGCTGCTGTGAGCGATCAGCTGATCACCTGGCAGCCGGGTGATCAGCTGAGCGTTCTCAATAGTCTGCCGCCGGTAAAACTGTAAAGAAAAAAAAAAGCACATTCCGTTGTTTTGTACGATCTGTTGCATCCGTTGTGCCACTATATGCAACGCATCCGTTGCATCCGTCACACAACGCAATGCAACGGATGCTGTTCAATGCAAGTGTGAAACTAGCCTAAGCCACAAAAGGTCATTGCTGAAGAAGCTGGCTTTTCATAGAAGTGGTCCCAGCACCCTCTGTGTCAGAGAGGGGTCCACCACTCTGGCCAGCTGATGAAAGCTCATCCCCGGAGCCGCTGCCAGATCAATCGGAGGAGTACCTAGCACCCTCAAGAAGAATGAGAGGCCTGGAGGCCGAGCCCACAGTTCCCAAACGCCCGGAAGGGGTCGCAGCATTCCCTGCCGAGGAAGATGACGTGACAGCCTATATGCCTAGCATGTATGTGACCTGGGAGCCGGCTGAAGACCAAGTGATGGTGATGAGGAGGCCAGCCCGCAGAGGATAACGGCGTGTGAGGGCAAGACACCTGTTGCGGGTGGGGAGGAGGGTGCGTGTGTGTCAGCACACTACGCTCACCCCTTCTGCTCGGGTCCGGCGGCTTCTGCTCAGTGGTGGCTCGAGCGGTGGGCCGGATCCCGGGGGCTTCTCGAGCGGCACTCCTCGCCCGTGAGTGAAAAGGGGATTTTGGTTGGGGAGATTGTTTATTGTCCGTGACGCCACCCATGGTTGTGGTGATTGAGTGTACACCACCGCTGCTCTATATGGGGATCCCGGGGATGGTGAGGCGGAGCAGCCAGTTGTTGTGTTGTCCTTCCGTGGGTAGGGGTTGGTGATCCCGGGGCCCAGTGGGGTGCAGGGGCGCAGGGGCAGCGCTGTGCCTTGCGGCACTGAGGTACTCACTCAGCCAGTAAACACGACACAGTTCTCGGTAAACAAACGGCTGGTTGGACGGGTCCCTCGGACGGTTCACGGTGCTGCGGTTCCCTGCAGTTAGCGGTGACGGTCTCTTCCCTGCACCTTTGAAATGTCTTTTTGGTAGCGATGGATTCCCACCGGTTACCCGCTCCCCGACTACAATCTGAGCCGGAGGAGCTCCACACTTTGCCCGCAGGCGCCGGCCCTGGGAAACTGGTGCCTTGGCGGTGGCGGTGTTTCCCCGTTGTGGTTGGACCTTTGCCGTCAATCAGGACTTGCTTGTTGGGGGATCTACGTCCCCTTCACTAACGGATTTGGCAACTTACGGCGACTCCAAGCCTTGCCGGGATCCGAAAGGCCCCTGCCCTGGTGCTGACTGCCCTTTGTATACTGCTCCAGACCCCCGGGCACACAGCCTCCGTGGTCCTTCCAGCAACCTCCAGACAGTCCCACTGCAGACCTTCACCACGTCTGCTGACCTTGCTGACTCCGTCTGGGCACACAGCCACAGACCAACTTCAGGCTTTCTGTCACTTTCACTGATGTTTCACTTCACTCTAGCTCCCTCCTGAGCTACACTCTGTTCACCTCCTACTCCTTCCTCTCCCTTGGCTGAACTCCTCACACAAGCCCTGCCTGGGCTCAACTCTCCTGGAACTTCCTGCCTCCAGAGCTGTGAACTCCTAGGTGGGCGGACACCAACCGCCTGGCTCCACCCCCTGGTGTGAATCAGCAGCCCCTGGAGGAAGGCAACAAGGATTTGTGGGTTAGCTGGTGTACCTGCAGGGAATGTGGGGTGCGTGTGGTGTTGTGACCTGTGTCCCCTGGCTTGCCCAGGGCGACACATTCCCCCTTAGCAAAACGCAGACCGTCCTCGGGCTGCCCGTCCAACACCGGTTTTATTTTCCTTTTTGTTTTCTGTAAATGTAAAAAGGGTATAACATGTGTGAGGTAGCACGGTCGGCTGCGCAGCAGAAGACACGGGATCCAGGCATTAAGGTTCACAGCACACGGTTTAATGTCCAAACAAAAGTCCACAGCAATATACATGTGCCTCTCCAGCAGAGGACTCAGGGAGTTCTGTTCACTCCCTCACACCCGGCACACCTGCCCTCGTTCCTGTTTCCATTTAACCCTTCCTTCAGCCTGTAGGGAAACAGTATTAACCCTAGAGTGGATTTACTTTCTATCATGGAGTGAGCACAACCGGGGCGAGACATACCGGCCGTCATAGATAACTCCGGTCACAGTCTCACATACCCCCCCCTCAGTTCAAGCGTGCGGGGTTGAACTCCCGCCATCAAACACGGGCCGCGGGACAAGGCATCGGCGTTGCCCTGCAACCCACCGGCCCTATGTTCAACCGTAAACCGGAAGTTCTGCAGAGAAAGGAACAACCGGGTAACCCGGGCATTCCGTTCCTTGGCGGACCTCATCCAGACCAGTGGAGAGTGATCCGTCACCAAGCGAAACTGCCGTCCCAGCAGGTAATAGTGTAGGGACTCCAAGGCCCACTTGATCGCCAGGCACTCCTTCTCCACTACGCTATAATTCCGCTCGGGAGGGGTGAGCTTCCTACTTAAGAAGGTGACGGGGTGTTCCTCCCCCTGAACCACCTGAGACAACACTGCCCCCAGGCCGACCTCTGAGGCGTCAGTCTGTACTATGAACTCCTTCCGGAAATCAGGGTGTACAAGAACGGGCTGTCCGCACAGGACCCCCTTCAGGGCCCGGAAGGAGTCCTCGGCCTGTGGAGTCCAGCGCACCATGACGGACTTCTTGCCTTTGAGAAGGTCCGTCAAGGGGGCTGATAGTCCCGCAAAATCCTTTACAAACCTCCTGTAGTACCCCACGATACCCAGGAAGGCCCTAACCTGCTTCGTGGTCAGGGGTCTAGGCCACTTCTGGATCGCCTCAACCTTGTTAATTTGGTGCTTAATCACTCCTTGGCCTATCACGTAGCCCAAGTAGCGGGCTTCCGTGAGTCCCAACGCACATTTCTTGGGATTGGCTGTCAATCCGGCTGTTCGAAGCGCGTCCACCACCGCTTGTACCTGTTCCAAGTGGGTCTGCCAATCGGAGCTGTAAATTATGATGTCATCAAGGTACGCTGATGCATACGCCTGGTGGGGTTCCAGCACTAAGTCCATCAACCTCTGGAACGTGGCCGGAGCGCCATGTAACCCAAAAGGCAAGACAACATAGTGGAAGAGACCCTCCGGCGTAACAAAAGCGGTTTTCTCCTTGGCGGACTCCGTCAGTGGCACCTGCCAGTACCCCTTGGTCAGGTCGAGCGTGGTAAAATATCGCGCCTGTCCCAACCTATCAATCAGCTCATCCACCCGGGGCATGGGGTAGAGATCGAACTTGGATATTTCGTTCAATCTCCTAAAGTCATTGCAGAACCTTAAGGAGCCATCGGGTTTTGGTATTAGGACAATCGGACTAGCCCATTCACTCCGGGATTTTTCGATGACCCCCAGGCGTAACATTGTCTTTACTTCCTCCGATATGGCTTGTCGTCGAGCCTCCGGTACCCGGTATGACTTCAGGCGTACCTTCAGGTGGGGCTCGGTGACAATATCATGTCGTATCAGACTGGTTCTACCGGGCAGCTCGGAGAAGACATCGGGGTTCTGCTGAACCAACCGTCTGGCCTCTCGCCTCTGAGTCTTGGTGAGGGCTTCTCCAATCCTTACTTCCGGTTCATCCTCTCCGGAGGTCGCTGGAGCCGGAGGTGAACGACCCGAAGAGGAGGGAGATGGGGAAAAAACAGCCATCAGGCTTTCCCGTTCCTGCCAAGGTTTTAATAGGTTGACATGGTATATTTGTTCAGGTTTCCGCCTACCGGGCTGCAATACTTTATAGTTAACCACCCCGACTCTTTCCTTTATCTCGTAGGGGCCTTGCCACTGAGCCAGGAATTTACTCTCCGCCGTGGGGATTAATACCAACACCCGATCCCCGGGTTTAAAGGTCCGCACGGTGGCTTGTCTATTGTAGCGGCCGCTTTGCGCGGCCTGAGCCTCCTGTAAATGCTCCTTCACAATTGGCATGACCGCGCTTATGCGGTTGTGCATTCCTAAAATGTGTTCAATCACACTTTTATGGGGGGTGGGCTCTTGCTCCCATGTTTCCTTTGCCAGGTCCAACAATCCCCGGGGATGTCGCCCGTATAACAATTCAAAAGGCGAAAACCCCGTGGATGCCTGCGGCACCTCACGGATGGCAAACATCAAATAGGGAAGCATCATATCCCAGTCTTTCCCGTCTTTGGAAATCACCCTTTTGAGCATGGTTTTCAGGGTTTTATTGAAACGCTCGACTAAACCGTCCGTTTGAGGATGATACACAGACGTATGCAACTGCTTGATCTGGAGTAGCCGGCATAGCTCTTTGGTCACTTTAGACATGAATGGGGTCCCCTGATCTGTAAGGATCTCCTTGGGCAACCCCACCCGGCAGAACACAGCAAACAACTCCCGAGCTATAAGCTTTGCTGCAGTATGTCTGAGAGGTATCGCCTCGAGATACCGGGTGGCATAATCAACGATCACTAGGATATGTTGGTGCCCTCGAGCGGACTTTACGAGGGGCCCCACCAGATCCATCCCTATCCGTTCAAAAGGGACTTCTATAATGGGTAACGGTACCAACGGACTGCGAAAATGGGTTAGGGGTGCGGTAAGCTGACACTCCGGGCAGGTTTCGCAGAACCGTTTTACCTTCCCAAAGACCCCGGGCCAATAGAACCTTTGCAATATTCGCTCCTGCGTTTTCTTGACCCCTAGGTGGCCACTCATCAGGTGTTTATGAGCCAAGTCGAGGACCCGCCGGCGATGCGGCTGGGGCACCACCAACTGCTCTACCCCTACGCCCCGTATTTCATCTACCCGGTAGAGTAAATCCTGCTTAAGAGCGAAATGGGGGTACCTTACCTGGGCACCGGGCAGCTGTGCCACCCCGTCAATTACTGTCACCCGACTCCGGGCATGTATTAATGTAGGGTCCTGGAGTTGGGCTGTCCCAAACGTATCCGGGGACGCCTCCAAGTCCGGGATGGGTTCGACCGTCTCAGCCTCTCCTGCCAATACCTCTAGGGGCGACCTATCGGGTTCACATTCTGTCCCTATCATGGGGACCCCTACGGCAGGTGTCCCGGATTCAGGATTGTAGGGCTCAGGTCCCGGACTGACCAATATCTGAGAAGACTTAGGGGGTCCCTTCCATAAAGTCCAAAAATAGGGCAGATCCCTTCCTAGGATCACGTCATAGGGAAGAGTGTTAAGAAGTCCCACCTCATGTTGCACCTGACCGCAAGGTGCTGTGATGGTGACAATCCCCGTGGGATAGTCTCGGCGGTCCCCATGTATGCAAACCACCCCCACGGTACGTCCTGTGGCCTTTACTTTAGCCCTCAAGGTGGATCGCACCAGGGTCACTAAGCTTCCGGAATCCAACAATCCTGTAACCGGACATCCATTCACCTGTATTTGGCACAAGTGGGGCTCAGTCTCTGGGGAGACCAGGTCAGCGGTACACACCACCTGAGCATACATTGAACCCCGCCGGGTAACCCCACAATCCATGGGCTCCGTGGTGAGTGGACACTGGGCTTCCATACGTCCCACCCGCTGGCACCGCCAACATCTAATGGGGACGGAAACCCCCTTGACGGGTTGTCGTTTAGGGTACAGAACCTTCCGGACCTCAGGAATGGTGGGCGCGGCCTCAGACGGGACGGTAGGGGACTCCTGCACCGTTGTCAGCGGTGGGTCCTTGGCCCTAGGCTTTGAGGGGCCGGACCGACGGGCGGTACGCAAAGTCTCAGTGTCCCGTATCAAGTCCTGCGTAGCCACATGCCGCTCTACCAGGGACACTAATTGGTCCAGGGTGCTCGGGTCACCCTGTCCTACCCACCGTTGAACGGTGACGGGTAAAGTGCGCACAAAACGATCCACTACTACCCTTTCCACCATTTGCGCCGGGCTCAGAGTGTCAGGCTGCAACCACTTTTTTACAAGATGCAACAAGTCATAGGCCTGGGAGCGTACGGGTTTGGCTTCCTCATAGAACCACTGATTTACCCGCTGAGCCCGTACATAGGTATTCACCCCCAACCGAGCCAGTATTTCGACTTTCAGGGTCACATAGTCAATGGCGTCCTCGGTACAGAGGTCCAGGTACGCTTTTTGGGGTTCCCCTGTCAGATAGGGCGACAATACCTCAGCCCACTGGGGGGTCGGCAGCTTTTCCCGCTCGGCCACCCGCTCAAACACCGCCAGGAACGCTTCCACATCATCCCCCGGGGTCATCTTTTGCAACGCTTGTCTCACCGCTTTCCGGACGTTGCCGTCGTCACCCGGCCCCGGGGTTGTTGCTGCCGGTCCGGCACGGATCGACTTGGCCAGGAGAATCATCTGTTCTTGATGTCTTTGTTCCTGCAATTGCAAGGCTTGCTGCTAACATGTATTGGCCTGAACCAGCTGTTCTTGGTGCCTTTTGTCCTGCATTTGCAAGGATTGCTGCTGACGTTCCAATGCCCGGAGCAGGTGTGCATTGGTCTGTTGCTGCTGTGCATTAGCCTCTTGCAGCTGTGCATTAGTCTGTTGCTGCTGCTTTAGTATGTCCTCCATGGCGTCGCCGGGTTTGGGCTGTAGTATAACCGCTCGAATCCAGGACATGTGCTACTGGGTCACCAGGGATGGATGCTTCACCTCACCGGCTGTCATGGCCGCCGATTCTCCACCATATGTGAGGTAGCACGGTCGGCTGCGCAGCAGAAGACACGGGATCCAGGCATTAAGGTTCACAGCACACGGTTTAATGTCCAAACAAAAGTCCACAGCAATATACATGTGCCTCTCCAGCAGAGGACTCAGGGAGTTCTGTTCACTCCCTCACACCCGGCACACCTGCCCTCGTTCCTGTTTCCATTTAACCCTTCCTTCAGCCTGTAGGGAAACAGTATTAACCCTAGAGTGGATTTACTTTCTATCATGGAGTGAGCACAACCGGGGCGAGACATACCGGCCGTCATAGATAACCCCGGTCACAGTCTCACACATGATAAACGGTAAATTATGTACATTTTTAATAAATCTTCCCTTAACGGGAGGCACATTTCTTAAACGTTGCATAACGGTTTACGGTTACGGTTTCCGCTCTCTCCCACCCAAGCAACCTGGCCCTGATGCTGCCCCTAAAGCCCAGGCAGCACCCCTTGACTCACAGTCCAGCACACGGTACCCGAGCGGGATCTGTCCTTCCCTCCAGAGGGTGGCCACCAGTTCCTTTGGTGGCTGGGCCCCAGCCTGCTCTGCTCAGGGCCCTCCCTCCAACCTGCCTCTCCGGAGGCGGCATTGCGGAAACGGTAACGGCAAACAACATATTTACAAGCCACTTAACGTTTGTGGTTGCCCTGCAAGTTCACAGGCTTGTCCATGGATAGTCCTCCATGCAAAATAACTTTTTAACGGTCCCTACGGGGACAACGGTGCCGGCTCCAGTCGGTTGCAATCACAAAGCAAATCAGGTAAAACTTCGGTAATCATTTTCATCATTTTTCAAAACTTTTTCAAACAACAAACAAAGTGGTGGTCCCAACGGGGACTGGACAACGGTGCTCCGCTGCCCTACTCCAGGCCTTCAGCTTCATCCGAGGGAGGGGGTGCAGGACTCACTCTGCTTTCCTGGCTGCCCCGCAGCTTCACATCCAGGGCAAACCACCCCCTCTCTCCGCAGTGTCGGGTGTACCGAACAAGGTCTCCCGGCATTAGGTTGCGGCCGGGATGCTCCTCAGGCAGGTGGGCATTCACATTCCGCCGGGCTACAAACACTTCGGCCTCCAGGCCCGGCTCGTAGATGAACCCGTAGCCCCGGCGGACATCAAACTGCCTCACCTGCCCCTCGTACAACGGGCCCCGGACACGGAACGTGGCCTGGCGGAGATTTTCTTTTTCTCGGATAGCTCGGGGCACCAGCTCGGCCTTCTTCCGCTCCTTCTCGGCGATCTCCAGGCCCAGCGGTACCGGCTCCCTATCCCAATACGGCGCTGCCGCCAGCGCCGGCGCACGGGTCAGGCCCCGCGGGACATCCTGGACGTTGCCCACTGTCAGGAATCTGGGCGGCATGTCCCGCGGTGTCTTGGCCTTGGGCGCTGCCTTGCAGCAACAACCCGGCGCTACCTCAGCCGAGGTGTGGGGGATGGGCATAGGGGCTTTCCGCTGCTGGGCCTTTGGCACGGAGCGGGTCATCGGCTCCGGCTCGGGGAACTTCTTAGGGGATGCCTCCGGTTCAACCTTCGGGATCTTCCACGGTAACACCTCCGGTGTGCCGCGGGCTCCGGCTACAGGTCGGCCCGCCTGGGCGGGGACGCTGGGTACTGCTACCGGTTGCGGTGGTAGCAGGCCTAGTGGCGGGGTCACGGCCTCCGGGACGGGTGGCGAGGGAGGCAGCGGGGGGAGAGGGCTTGGACCGGGCCCCACAGCCGCGATGACCGGCCCTTCAAGGGCATCGGGACGTGGGTCACTCACCCTCCCTTTCTCCGCTTCCTCCTCGCGTCTCCGCACGGTGGCTATAACGTCCGCCATGTCGGCCTCCCACTCCTCCATGAGTGGCTGCATCTTGACCTGCAGCTTTTGGTAGAGCTGCGCGGTTCGGATTTCCACACACGCCGCGGTTCCAGGCGCGGGGGCTACGGTGTCGCGGGACGGCATCCACATGATGGCTTCTTCTTTACTTCCAGGAACGGTATATTCGCAGAGTCCTGGCGTCCCTGCTTTTATAGCTGCAGCTACATGCGTCCAGCCGTCATCGCGTCCCCCTTAGCTCTTTCCGGCCCCTCCTCTCTCGGGGCGGGGTTTTGGCCTTCGCGCCTCTACTGCTCGAGAAGACGCTCGAGCGGGAACTTTTCGCGCCAAAGATGGCGGCTTCTGAAATTTTTCTGCCGGACACCTCCGGCGGTAACAAGGCGCACCTCTACCAGACGGCAGAGCGGTAAGATCCTGTTCGTGACGCCAAGTTGTCGCGGGCGGGGAGGAGGGTGCGTGTGTGTCAGCACACTACGCTCACCCCTTCTGCTCGGGTCCGGCGGCTTCTGCTCAGTGGTGGCTCGAGCGGTGGGCCGGATCCCGGGGGCTTTTCGAGCGGCACTCCTCGCCCGTGAGTGAAAAGGGGATTTTGGTTGGGGAGATTGTTTATTGTCCGTGACGCCACCCACGGTTGTGGTGATTGAGTGTACACCACCGCTGCTCTATATGGGGATCCCGGGGATGGTGAGGCGGAGCAGCCAGTTGTTGTGTTGTCCCTCCGTGGGTAGGGGTTGGTGATCCTGGGGCCCAGTGGGGTGCAGGGGCGCAGGGGCAGCGCTGTGCCTTGCGGCACTGAGGTACTCACTCAGCCAGTAAACACGACACAGTTCTCGGTAAATAAACGGCTGGTTGGACGGGTCCCTTGGACGGTTCACGGTGCTGCGGTTCCCTGCAGTTAGCGGTGACGGTCTCTTCCCTGCACCTTTGAAATGTCTTTTTGGTAGCGATGGATTCCCACCGGTTACCCGCTCCCCGACTACAATCTGAGCCGGAGGAGCTCCACACTTTGCCCGCAGGCGCCGGCCTTGGGAAACTGGTGCCTTGGCGGTGGCGGTGTTTCCCCGTTGTGGTTGGACCTTTGCCGTCAATCAGGACTTGCTTGTTGGGGGATCTACGTCCCCTTCACTAACGGATTTGGCAACTTACGGCGACTCCAAGCCTTGCCGGGATCCGAAAGGCCCCTGCCCTGGTGCTGACTGCCCTTTGTATACTGCTCCAGACCCCCGGGCACACAGCCTCCGTGGTCCTTTCAGCAACCTCCAGACAGTCCCACTGGAGACCTTCACCACCGTCTGCTGACCTTGCTGACTCCGTTTGGGCACACAGCCACAGACCAAATTCAGGCTTTCTGTCACTTTCACTGATGTTTCACTTCACTCTAGCTCCCTCCTGAGCTACACTCTGTTCACCTCCTACTCCTTCCTCTCCCTTGGCTGAACTCCTCACACAAGCCCTGCCTGGGCTCAACTCTCCTGGAACTTCCTGCCTCCAGAGCTGTGAACTCCTAGGTGGGCGGACACCAACCGCCTGGCTCCACCCCCTGGTGTGAATCAGCAGCCCCTGGAGGAAGGCAACAAGGATTTGTGGGTTAGCTGGTGTACCTGCAGGGAATGTGGGGTGCGTGTGGTGTTGTGACCTGTGTCCCCTGGCTTGCCCAGGGCGACACACACCCCCTTATGCAGCCTACCCCAGAGAAAGAGCGAGTTGAGGCCAGGGATCTAAAGGAGAAGCAGTCCCTGCGGCAGACCGGGTTTCAGACCAGAGGTCCTCTCCACCGTGGGGTAGTGGAGGAATTTAATCTGCGCATCGGCTACGGCTTCATTGTGGAGTCTGGAGTAAAAGAAGGTATATTTGTTTCCAGAAGGGATGTCCAGTCCCACCTACAGCGAGGACACCCAGATCGAGACCTCTATACAGGAGATGTTGTAGAGTACACCAGACACATGGGTGAAAGAGGCTGGTATGCCTTTATATGTCATGCAGTGCCCTAAGAAAACCGTGGCAAGTCCAAGCTCCACCCCCACTGCTGCTACCAGGTCCCCAAAGTCACCTCCACCAGGGGACACTCAAGATGCTAAAGAAGATACAGAAGCACTAGATACAGAAGCAGACGATACAGAAACACCAGATGACACACAAGGTGAAACACCAGATGAAACATTCACCTACGTCATCCACTCAGTCTGCCTTTTCTGGACTTGCTTGTCTCTATTGATCTAGAAGGTAAGCTCAGAACAACCATCTATAGAAAGCAAACTTCCACAAACTCACTCCTCAGGTGGGATAGTCATCATCCTTTGCCTCTCAGGCGTGGTATCCCAAAGGGACCATACCTGCCCCTGAGAAGAAATTGTTCGGATCAGAGTGAGTTTGTGGAAAAGGCGAATGACTTGAGGAATCGGTTTCTTGAAAAGGGCTACCCAGATCATGTCTTGAGAAAAGCCTTCAAATACTCTTTGGAGCAGGACCGGAGTAAGCTCCTGTCACCGCAACCTAAACAAAATCAGGATGAGGGGCTTGTAAGGCTTATTACAACCTATACTAAGGGAGCCTCTGCCGTCAGAAACATACTGGAGCAACACTGGGGTATTCTGAGAATGGACACTGATCTGATGGAGTGCCTTAAACCACAGCCCAACATCACTTATCGTAAAAAACGCTCTTTGGGAGACCGTCTAACACATAGTCATTTTGTGGCACCGACTGGTGGTGGCACACGGATTCCTAAAAAACCATCTGGTTGTTTTAGATGTGGCTCGTGTGTTGCATGTGCATATATCAGCACGGGTAACAAATTTACGAGTACATCTACTGGTGAGTCTCTCTTGGTCAGAGAGTTCATCAATTGCAAGACAAAGGGTATTGTGTACTTAGCAACTTGTCACTGTGTCACATACAATATGTGGGTAAACCAACACGTGAGTTTCGTAGAAGAGTAGGTGAGCATATGGGGGACATCAGGAATGACCATGATACCCCCATTGCTAGACGCATGAACATGCAGCACAGCTCCAACAGGGAAGCCATTTCTTTTATGGGCATCCTAAAAGTCAAAGCATCTCCTAGGGGTGGGAATCTAGATCGTACTTTGCTACAAAAGGAGGCAAGGATGATGTTCCGTTTAAATACTTGCCGTCCTGAGGGTCTTAATGACCAGATTAGTTTTGGTTGCTTCATATAATATCTTGACCTCTTGGTCAGTTGGTTGTTCTTGTCCTGGTGATGATGAATCTAGCTTTTTGACCATGAATAATACTACATAGCCCAATTATTCTATCGGCCGTACTCCTATTTATGAGTATTAATTCCGGCCAGGTGGGGGATATTATGTGTATAGACCTCTTCATTTATTATTGGAGTATTTCCCTATCACAAGGTATAATAATCCTTTATAGGATACACGTTATTGATTATAGTCCCATATTTACAGTTTGAGATTGTTCATTGATACAATTTTAAATTCTTTTTGGTGTCTTTTTATTTAGTCCACCTTTATATATCTTCTTTAAGTAATTTTGCTTGATCCGTATACCTATGTATTTACCTCTAGTATCTGCTAGGTCCTTTATTAACTCTCCAGGTATATATAGGTGGCTTTACACACTGCAACATCGCAAACGACATCGCTGTAACGTCACCGGTTTTGTGACGTTATAGCGACCTCCCCAGCGACATTGCAGTGTGTGAAACACATCAGCGACCTGGCCCCTGCTGTGAAGTTGCTGATCGCTACAAATCGTTCAGGACCATTCTTTGGTCCGTTGTTTCCCGCTGTGCAGCAAAGTCTCAGTGTGTAAAGGGGACTTTACAGCGACTTCCCATTCAAAAAGCTGCTTTACAACATCCCCAATGACTAGCTAGGTCGTTCTGTAGGTCCGGATCGCTGTTGCGTCGTTGGCCAGGTTGGCCTGTTTGACAGCTCACCAGAGACTTTGTAGCGATCCCGGCCAGGTTGGGATCGCTGGTGGGATCGCTAGAAAGTCTCAGTGTGTAAAGGGGCCTTATGGTCTTATAGTGTTGATCCCTATTCAGCATACCAGTTATTACCTTTTGTTCTTTTACAAATGGTTGTGATTACACTGTCTGATTTGCCTCCATCTTAAACCTTCTCTTTTGGTACCATATCTTATTTAATGCATCACAAAAGACAGTTTAAGTGATGACGCCCATACCACACCCCAGAATACACTATATATACATATATATATACAGACATACATCGTATCCTATGTATTCATCTATGTGTATTTTTTATTTTTTATTTTTACAAACGTTATTTTAGGGGTGCAGGGGTACAAGAGGACCATAAGACCACTCCGGAGATTACTAATAAGACCAAAAAAGAAAAAAACGAATACAAGGGTCTATAATACATACAAAATATTTTATTAATTAAAAACCATTTGATCTCAAAAGACACAGCCGGAGCTGGACAATAGGCGTCACAATCCACACAATCATATCATCCCTGTCTCAGAGTTCAATATAAATAGGGAGCATATGTATATATAAACATAAAAATGTATCACAGCATTATATATAATCAAGGATAGTAATTACAACCATATAGAAATTCATCCAATTATATCTCAAACCAATAAATGTATAAATACAATACAATACATTAGTTAATCATAAAGTGATAAGTGTGTCCAAGAATTATGGTTACTGAACAATCATAAAGTGCAAAGTGCAAAATAAATAGAAAAAAGAAGAGAAAAGAGAGGTCAGTGTGCATGCACACATATATATACATATACATACATTGGTATTTAAATAGTTAAAAGAACATCCAAGACTCCATAAATGGCTGGAAAGAGTTAATGGTATAACCAGTACTTAGAAAGGGGAGGGGGGGGGGGTGATAAGTTCCTAAAAGGATAAACTCTCAAGATGGAGGATATAGGTGTATATACATATATATATATACATACACATACACATACATATACATATACACATATAAACATATATATATATGTTAGGGCCAGGTGGACGGGCAGACCCAGGAGGTGGATCCACTGGGCCGAACACCTTACTGAAGGCAAGGGGTCTGGTAGCCGGAGCACTACAGGTAGCAGGACAGTCCGTTCAAAAGAGTGGAATGTAGAAGTCCCTGGGATCACGGAGTCACTGATGGTAGTCCGGGTGACGGAGCTCAGGTTCGGAGGCCGAGATGTTGTCAGGCAGAGTCCGGAACCGATGGAGCGAGAGGACGGATCACCACAGGGATCAGAGATGGTACGGACTGACGGGATGGCAGATAGTCAGCGTTCGGGGTTCGGGAATCGGCAGGACCGGATGATGAGGCAGGAGCGGCTCTAGAAGAGAGATAGGTAAGTATATCACAGAGACAAGGAGACCTGACTCCTAGCTTAGGAAACACGAAGAACAGGCCCCGCCCACTTGGACATTAAACCCCTTTATACCCTGTACCTGTGTGTTCAATATCCTGTCTGTGGACGCTGGCCCTTTAAGAAAGGGTCAATGACCGCGCGCGCGCCCTAATGCGCATGTGCGCGGCTCGGGTGCCAGAAGCCAGGGCAGGGAGCGGCGAACAGGAGGCAGGGGAGCCGGGCTGGAGCGAAGCTGACAGCTGACAGCGGACGCTGGGAGCGGGGACCGGGACGCCTGGGGATCCTAGGTGAGGAGGCCTGGAGGCTGTGGAGCGGGGGACGCCGGACAGAGGAGCCGGGGAGCGAGCCAGGGAAGCCGGGGAGCGTGGCAGGGGAGCCGGGGAGCTGGACAGGGGACCCAGGGAGCGTGACATATATCTTCTTTAAGTAATTTTGCTTGATCCGTATACCTATGTATTTACCTCTAGTATCTGCTAGGTCCTTTATTAACTCTCCAGGTATATATAGGTGGCTTTACACACTGCAACATCGCAAACGACATCGCTGTAACGTCACCGGTTTTGTGACGTTATAGCGACCTCCCCAGCGACATTGCAGTGTGTGAAACACATCAGCGACCTGGCCCCTGCTGTGAAGTTGCTGATCGCTACAAATCGTTCAGGACCATTCTTTGGTCCGTTGTTTCCCGCTGTGCAGCAAAGTCTCAGTGTGTAAAGAGGACTTTACAGCGACTTCCCATTCAAAAAGCTGCTTTACAACATCCCCAATGACTAGCTAGGTCGTTCTGTAGGTCCGGATCGCTGTTGCGTCGTTGGCCAGGTCGGCCTGTTTGACAGCTCACCAGAGACTTTGTAGCGATCCCGGCCAGGTTGGGATCGCTGGTGGGATCGCCAGAAAGTCTCAGTGTGTAAAGGGGCCTTATGGTCTTATAGTGTTGATCCCTATTCAGCATACCAGTTATTACCTTTTGTTCTTTTACAAATGGTTGTGATTACACTGTCTGATTTGCCTCCATCTTAAACCTTCTCCTTTGGTCCCATATCTTATTTAATGCATCACAAAAGACAGTTTAAGTGATGACGCCCATACCACACCCCAGAATACACTATCTATATATATAATTGCCTTATTCTGTCTGTCTGTCTGTCTGTCTGTCATGCTCCGAAATTGTGTCCTTACGGTGACACAAAGCTGATTGGCCGCTGGGCTCGCCATGGCCCCGCCCCCCCCCCCACGGATTGGCCTCTCGCCCCGGCTCTCTGCAGGCCCCGCCCCCCTCACGCAATGCACGCTCGCTCTGGCCCAACTGACACGGAGCTCCGATTCCCAGGTGAGTACACACACACATCAGATCACACTCACTCTCACACTCACTCTCACACACACCTCACACATCACAACATGCTGGGAGATCGCTTGCTTCTACACCGGCTCCGTCAGGATCCCGGCAGCGCCAGACATAACCTTGCGATGCTGGGATCTTGACGGAGGCCGTGAAAGCTGGTAACCATTATACACATCGGGTAACTAAGGTCCCTTAGTTACCCGATGTGTATCATAGTTACCAGTGTACACCGGCTCACACTCACTCTCACACACACCTCACACACACATCACATCGCATCCACACATCAAGGTCCTGCAGCTGCGGAACATACACACACATAACAGCACACACACACACACACACACACACACACACACACACAAATCAGATCACACTCACACACACCTCACACATCACAACATGCTGGGAGATCGCTTGCTTCTACACCGGCTCCGTCAGGATCCCGGCAGCGCCAGACATAACCTTGCGATGCTGGGATCTTGACGGAGGCCGTGAAAGCTGGTAACCATTATACACATCGGGTAACTAAGGTCCCTTAGTTACCCGATGTGTATCATAGTTACCAGTGTACACCGGCTCACACTCACTCTCACACACACCTCACACACACATCACATCGCATCCACACATCAAGGTCCTGCAGCTGCGGAACATACACACACATAACAGCACACACACACACACACACACACAAATCAGATCACACTCACACACACCTCACACATCACATCGCATCCACATACTCACAACATCCTGGGATATCGCTTGCTTCTCGGCGGCGATACTGTGCTGTTGTGAGCTTCCAGGACCTGCCGGGGGATCACATGGCCAGAAGCATGTGATATCCCCGGATGTTGTGAGTATCAGCGCGTATGTGCAATATCGTCAGTGTGTGTGTCTTTGTGTGTGAGTGTATGCGATCGGGTGTGTGTGAGTGTATGCGATCGGGTGTGTGTGAGTGTATGCGATCGGGTGTGTGTGAGTGTATGTGTGGCGCCCCTGACCTGGTCAGGCACCACTGAGTACTGCACCCATGCTGGGGACAGTACAACACAGGTAATCCAGAAGGCTGACTGGGGTGTGGAACACAGGCGCATAGTGATCAGGTCTCACACATGTACCCATGAGAGGACCCCTGGGGATCCCAGGAGGGGGAAAAGCCTTCACCTTCACTGGAATAGTGGAGGGGGCCAAAAGCCTCCATCTCCTCTCAAGGGGTGTGGTAAGAGAGTCTGGTTGCTAGGTGGCGTAGGCAGGCACAAAAGGGAAAAGAGAAGGAGGAGTAAACAGTCTAGAGTCTGCAGCAGAGTGTGGAGGAGTGAGGAGCAGGAAAGTGAAGCTCAGACAGGAGCAGCAGTGAAGGTCCCAGATGTGAGCCGGTTCAGAGCAGAGTCCAGGGAGCTCCGAGGAGAGCTGACCCCTTCCCCTGGGCTGCTGTAGTCTGACAGCGTCCGCGCAGTGGCTACCGACGGGGGAGAACGGTCAACTAGGAGTGCTACCCGAAACCCATCTCAGCTAGAGAGAAGAGCACGGAGTGGGAAGTAAGGAGACCGCTAGGGAGAACCAGGCCCAAACGGGCGGCAGATCCCGAAGCGGAGATAGATCCAGCTTTCTTTTGCTAAACCTGCCGGTGTGGGGCTCTCAAAGCCCACGCCACAACACCACAAAAGCCGCAGCCACGTAGCCACAGTTAGGGCCCATAGGTCACAGGAGGCAAGCAGCTGGAGTGGCCTGGCCCAGGCGACAAGCAAACGGCAAACGAAGGGGAGAGAGGCTGCAGCATCTTCCCTGGGTGACCCCCATAGGGACTCAAAGTCGGGGTTACCCCAAACCACCAAGGGCTAAGGAAGGCGAGTTAGTAGTCACCCTCACAAGTCAGCCTGAAGGACGCCTGGTTCCCACTTGGTTCATCCCAGCTACGCCCGGGTTACTCACCCTATCAACTGTGAGTAAAAACCCTGAAAGACATCCTGCCTGTGTTGAGTCATTCTGCGCCTTGTGGTACTACGCACCTACACAGGGCCCTGGGGCTTGCCTCACTCTCAGGAGGCTATTCCAACTAACTGCACATATCATCAGCCCCAGGCGTCCCTTAATCTGCAGTGGCGGTCCCCACTGACCGCAATACTGAGAGTGGCGTCACGACAAGAAGAAGATCTCCTACCTGTGACCAGATCCAGCTGAGTGGAGTCCCTGAAGGTAATGCACCGACACATCACTGGTGGGGCTTCACATCTGGCGTCACGAACAGGATAAGGACTAGACCTGTTCAGACAGGTGACCATGTGCCTGGGCGGTCCGCTTGAAAAATTGGAAGCGCCGCCATATTGCCACCATGAAAAGCGCGCTGAAAAACAACAGCAGCCCGCGCTGGGAGAAGTTACCGCCCACGAAGAGGTGTGGCTACCCAGAGATCCCCTGCAGAGTTCTGACCTCGCTTGTGAAGAGAGCGGAAGCGTCCAGAGACGTCGGGACAGAAAGGGAGCCAGAAGCCTGCTGCTGGGAGAGGAGCTGCTGAAAGAGGCAGAGCGGAAACTGAACAGCTTGCTACTAGAGGCAACGGCGAGTCCACAGCTGGAGAGTCGTGCAGAAGAGGGCGCAGAAGAAATGGCGTCTGACCGCAGAAACCCAGAACCGGGCTCCGCTGCCTGGTGGTATCGGGAGCTGGCCCAGTTCTGCGACCGACTGGAGACTCGGGTCGTGGAGCAGATCAGAGAAGAACGCATGGAACTTCTGGAGATGGCTGCCGCGGTTCAGGCCTATGAAGGGGGAACCGCACGACGAGTGCCAGACCGGACGGCGACGACTCAGACCCCGATGCTGCCACCGATGGGTGAGTCCAGTATTATCCCTGCCGGCCCGGATGCCCCGACCCCTGCTGCCACGCCCGCGGTCCCTGAAGAGGCGCCAGGCGCGGCGACGCTGAGCCAGGCCGCAGCCACGCCAGGTGCGGCCCGCCAAGCCCCGGCCGCCGCAGCGATGCCCTGCTCGGCCCGCCAAGCCCCGGCCGCCGCAGCGATGCCCTGCTCGGCCCGCCAAGCCCCGGCCGCCGCAGCGATGCCCTGCTCGGCCCACCAAGACCCGGTCCCTGCAGCGACGCCCAGCCCAGCCTGCACAGATCCCATCGCAGCTGCGACGCCGATCCAGGCCGCCGCCATACAGGGCGCGGCCCGCCAAGACCAGGCCGCCGCCATACAGGGCGCGGCCCGCCAAGACCAGGCCGCCGCCATACAGGGCGCGGCCCGCCAAGACCAGGCCGCCACCATGCCAGGCGCGGCCCGCCAAGAGATTGCATCACCATTTTCCCCGGCCTGCAAGGCCAGAGCAGACACCGCTCCCCAGTCCAAAGAGGTCCCTGCTGGAAAACCCACGCTGGGGGAGGACCCCGCATACTGGCAGCTGAAGGCTGACATGGAGGCCAAGTTTCCACAATGGTTGGTGGACCAGTACATGCTCCCTCCGCATACCCCCAAGAGGATTCCGACAACCCCTGCAGCAACCACGTCAAAGAGTCCCCCGCCTGGGCCTGTTGAAGGAAGTTCATCCCCAGCACCGCCACCACAGGGGTGCCAAGAAGAACTAAGGGGGAGAGGAGGCCAGGAAGCTGAGGAGCTGACTCAGGAGCCACCAGCAGTGGATCCATGCCCAGAGCCGGAGATGTTGCCATATTCCCGCTGGGATGAGGAAGACCTGACACCTTCTGCTGAGGAAGATCTGCCCCAAAGCCTCACCTGGGAGCTTGTAAGCTGCACCTCGCAGAATCCAGCCCGCAAGACACGGCGCCGTAGCAGAAACCAGTTGTCACCTGCTCCGCCATCCCCAGAGTAGAGAAAAGTAAAGTAAGAAGAGAAGTTACTGTTTGACCAGTTTGAAGTTTTGCAACGTTTTACAAGTTTAAGAATGTGCCCACATAAACTCATGTGAGAAATGAACCTTAAGGCTATGAACTGGCTATAGCCACAAACTCTCGCAGTGTAAATAGTTACACCAGAGGGCACCACCACCACCAGAGTCAGCCTGTTTAGGGGCTTGGCTCGTCTGCAACCAGGGAGCACGTCCGTATATAGGGCCTTGGCTCACCTGCAACCAGAGAGCATGCCTGTTTATGGGGCCTGGCTCTCCACCACAAAGAGGGTACCTGGTCAGCACCAACTGTGGAGGCTGCCTCTACATCCTGCCAGAAGAGGCTGAAGGCGCGGCTCCACCAGGCCAGGTATACCCTGAAACCACCAGCCCATGAAAGCCGCCTCTACATCCTGCCAGAAGTGGCTGAAGTCGCGGCCAACGTGAAAGGGTTTTGGGTGGGTTAACGGACTTGTGGGTGGAGGGTGGTGATGTATGGTACCTGGTGCTTTTAAATGTTTTAACATGTTTTACTGTTTTATGCATTTTAAAATGTTGTCTTGCAGCCCGAGGACGTGCTGGTGATAACTAAGGGGGAATGTGGCACCCCTGACCTGGTCAGGCACCACTGAGTACTGCACCCATGCTGGGGACAGTACAACACAGGTAATCCAGAAGGCTGACTGGGGTGTGGAACACAGGCGCATAGTGATCAGGTCTCACACATGTACCCATGAGAGGACCCCTGGGGATCCCAGGAGGGGGAAAAGCCTTCACCTTCACTGGAATAGTGGAGGGGGCCAAAAGCCTCCATCTCCTCTCAAGGGGTGTGGTAAGAGAGTCTGGTTGCTAGGTGGCGTAGGCAGGCACAAAAGGGAAAAGAGAAGGAGGAGTAAACAGTCTAGAGTCTGCAGCAGAGTGTGGAGGAGTGAGGAGCAGGAAAGTGAAGCTCAGACAGGAGCAGCAGTGAAGGTCCCAGATGTGAGCCGGTTCAGAGCAGAGTCCAGGGAGCTCCGAGGAGAGCTGACCCCTTCCCCTGGGCTGCTGTAGTCTGACAGCGTCCGCGCAGTGGCTACCGACGGGGGAGAACGGTCAACTAGGAGTGCTACCCGAAACCCATCTCAGCTAGAGAGAAGAGCACGGAGTGGGAAGTAAGGAGACCGCTAGGGAGAACCAGGCCCAAACGGGCGGCAGATCCCGAAGCGGAGATAGATCCAGCTTTCTTTTGCTAAACCTGCCGGTGTGGGGCTCTCAAAGCCCACGCCACAACACCACAAAAGCCGCAGCCACGTAGCCACAGTTAGGGCCCATAGGTCACAGGAGGCAAGCAGCTGGAGTGGCCTGGCCCAGGCGACAAGCAAACGGCAAACGAAGGGGAGAGAGGCTGCAGCATCTTCCCTGGGTGACCCCCATAGGGACTCAAAGTCGGGGTTACCCCAAACCACCAAGGGCTAAGGAAGGCGAGTTAGTAGTCACCCTCACAAGTCAGCCTGAAGGACGCCTGGTTCCCACTTGGTTCATCCCAGCTACGCCCGGGTTACTCACCCTATCAACTGTGAGTAAAAACCCTGAAAGACATCCTGCCTGTGTTGAGTCATTCTGCGCCTTGTGGTACTACGCACCTACACAGGGCCCTGGGGCTTGCCTCACTCTCAGGAGGCTATTCCAACTAACTGCACATATCATCAGCCCCAGGCGTCCCTTAATCTGCAGTGGCGGTCCCCACTGACCGCAATACTGAGAGTGGCGTCACGACAAGAAGAAGATCTCCTACCTGTGACCAGATCCAGCTGAGTGGAGTCCCTGAAGGTAATGCACCGACACATCACTGGTGGGGCTTCACATATGCGATCGGGTGGGGGTGTGTGGGTGTGTGTGAGTGTATGCGATCGGGTGTGTGTGAGTGTATGCGATCGGGTGTGTGTGAGTGTATGCGATCGGGTGTGTGTGAGTGTATGCGATCGGGTGGGTGTGTGTGGGTGTGTGAGTGTATGCGATCGGATCTGTGAGTGTCGGCAGAGGAGCACGGCGTGCTGGAGGAGGCTGAGAGGACAGAGGCTGATCCTGGGGAAGGCTGGGATGGGGAGGCTGATGCTGGACACGGAGAGGCTGATGCTGGGGACAGAGAAGCTGATGCTGAGGACAGAGAGGCTGATGCTGGGGACAGATAAGCTGATGCTGGGGACAGAGAGGCTGATGCTGCGGGAGGCTGATGCTGGGGACAGAGAGGCTGATGCTGGAGACAGAGAGGCTGATGCTGGGGACAGAGAAGCTGATGCTGGGGACAGAGAAGCTGATGCTGGGGACAGAGAGGCTGATGCTGGGGACAGAGAGGCTGATGTTGGGGACAGAGAGGCTGATGCTGGGGACAGAGAGGCTGATGCTGGGGACAGAGAGGCTGATGCTGGGGACAGAGAGGCTGATGCTGGGGACAGAGGCTGATGCTGGGGACAGAGAGGCTGATACTGGGGACAGAGAGGCTGATGCTGGGGACAGAGAGGCTGATGCTGGGGACAGAGGCTGATGCTAGGGACAGAGAGGCTGATGCTGGGGACAGAGAGGCTGATGCTGGGGACAGAGAGGCTGATGCTGGAGACAGAGAGGCTGATGCTGGGGACAGAGAGGCTGATGCTGGGAGGAGAGAGGCTGATGCTGCAGGTAGAGAGGCTGATGCTGGCGCAGCATGGCGGATGGAGCACCTTTGGGAGTGCGCAGCATGGCGGATGGAGCACGTTTGGGAGTGCGCAGCATGGCGGATGGAGCACGTTTGGGAGTGCGCAGCATGGCGGATGGAGCACGTTTGGGAGTGCGCAGGATGGCGGATGGAGCACGTTTGGAAGTGCGCAGCATGGCGGATGGAGCACGTTTGGAAATGCGCAGCATGGCGGATGGAGCACGTTTGGGAGTGCGCAGCATGGGGGATGCAGCACGATGGGGAGTGCGGAGTATGGCGGATGGAGCACGTTTGGGAGTGCGCAGCATGGAGGATGCAGCACGATGGGGAGTGCGGAGTATGGCGGATGGACCACGTTTGGGAGTGCGCAGCATGGCGGATGGAGCACGTTTGGGAGTGCGCAGCATGGGAGAAGGAGCACGATGGGGAGTGCGCAGCATGGCGGATGGAGCACGTTTGGGAGTGCGCAGCATGGGGGATGGAGCACGATGGGGAGTGCGCAGCATGGCGGATGGAGCACGTTTGGGAGTGCGCAGCATGGCGGATGGAGCACGTTTGGGAGTGCGCAGGATGGGAGATGGAGCACGATGGAGTGACTTTGCACTTTATGATTGTTCAGTAACCATAATTCTTGGACACACTTATCACTTTATGATTAACTAATGTATTGTATTGTATTTATACATTTATTGGTTTGAGATATAATTGGATGAATTTCTATATGGTTGTAATTACTATCCTTGATTATATATAATGCTGTGATACATTTTTATGTTTATATATACATATGCTCCCTATTTATATTGAACTCTGAGACAGGGATGATATGATTGTTTGGATTGTGACGCCTATTGTCCAGCTCCGGCTGTGTCTTTTGAGATCAAATGGTTTTTAATTAATAAAATATTTTGTATGTATTATAGACCCTTGTATTCGTTTTTTTCTTTTTTGGTCTTATTTAATGCATGTGGATGGTATTTATATATGGGTTTAATGTACTTAGGCGGGCTTTGCACACTACGACATCGCAGGTGCGATGTCGGTGGGGTCAAATTGAAAGTGACGCACATCCGGCGTCGCAGTCGATATCGTAGTGTGCAAATCCTTTCTGATACGATTAACGAGCACCAAAGCGTCGTTATCATATCATCTGTGTAGGGTCCGACATTTCCATAATGCCGCTGCAGCGACAGGTACGATGTAGTTCCTCGTTCCTGCGGCAGCACACATCGCTGTGTGTGAAGCCGCAGGAGCGAGGAACATCTCCTACCTGCGTCCCGACTGCAATGCGGAAGGACGAAGGTGGGCAGGATGTTTACATCCTGCTCATCTCCGCCCCTCCGCTACTATTGGCCGCCTGCCATGTGACTTCGCTGTGACGCCGCACGACCCGCCCCCTTAGGAAGGAGGCGGGTCGCCGGCCAGAGCAACATCGCAGGACAGGTGAGTGCATGTGAAGCTGCCGTAGCGATAATGTTTGCTACGGCAGCTATCACAAGATATCGCTGCTGCGACGGGGGCAGGGACTATCGCGCTCGACATCGCAGAAATTGATAAGGTTGCCCATACTTTTGCACCGGTCAAATTTTGTTTAAATGCGGATTGCACATTTTCTGTTAGTACAATAAACCTCATTTCAATCCAGAAATATTACTCAGTCCATCAGTTATTAGATATATGAAACTGAAATAGCTGTTGCAAAAACCCAAATTGTTATAAAGAAAAAAGGTTAACATTAATAGGGGTGCCCAAACTTTTTCATATGACTGTATATATATATATATATATATATATATATATAATAATATAATCTATCCACACACACATACACAGCTTTATATATTAGATATACACATATGGCTGACGATTCTGTCTGGGGTTCGTCATTTTAATGACCCAAAAAATGGTGCATGCAGCTTTTTTCGTGCAGTCAAAATGACGACTAGCGGTTAATGTTTGATTGGTAAGGACTGTTTGCAGAATTGGAGATTTTCCAAGAGTGATGGTGGGATTGTGGAAGGTTGGAGGTCAGAATGCTAAGGAGGATCTCAGCTCCCCCGGTAAAGGCATCACCTGGGTCCTCTCTCTGGGGGACGGTGCAGGGAGGGCAGCTCCATGTTCAAAGAGGCAAAGTCCGGCAGTAGAACAAAAGTTGTTTCCAGCATCATGGCCAAGAAAAAAGGTTAAAAACCAATTTTATTCCGTAACTTGTGCAAATACAACAGGATATGTCTAAGACTAAGAACCTCTGTTAGGTGTGAAACGCATAGACATTGTTTTATACTTCGTGGACGTCCATCCAACCTAGTGTTGGTTTTAACCTTATGGAATAAAATTGGTTTTTAACCTTTTCTTGGATGTGATGCTGGAAACAACTTTTTTCTATTGCCGAAGGTTCGAGGGGTAGAGGTGGAGCTGTGGTGGAGTCTGAAGGGGGCCCGGAAATTTTGTCAGTATCGGGCCCGGAAATTCCTGGTGGCAGCCCCGGCTGGAGGGGCCCGGGGTGGCTGCCCGCAGTGAGTGCGTTTTCACTTTCATGTATCATGCCCCCGGGCCGTCACCAAGCAGCTGATTACCGCTGCCGGAGGCGGCACTGTTTGTATAGCTGCAGACAGGCCAACGCAGAGATTCAAACTCGCCCACACTGCACACTGTGCGCGGCCTGTGCTGAAGAAGAGGGAGTGGCCAGGCAGCAGAGATGCCAGGAGGAGAACAGCCAATCAGGAGAGGGGGCAGAGCCAGGAAAATGAAATGATGAAAAGGAAAAGAGTGCAGGAGTGAAGAAGGAGTAGAGACCACAAAAAAGAGAGAAAAGCAAACAGAGAGCAGAAAAACAGTGAGAAGAGGAGAACAGAAGGAATAGAAAGAAAAAGCAGAGGACAGGAGGAGCAGCCAGGAAGACTCACAGGAAGTGCAGCAGAGAGGCCTGAGCCACTATCATCATCTCTCACAGCACAGGAGCTGGTGAGTATTGTAATGTACAAACCTCTGCCTGTAATACTACAGAAAAATTGCCCTGTGCTGTGCCATCACTCTGTGTGTGTGTGTGTTGCCCCTGTGCCAATACTGTGTGTGTGTGTTACGTCACTGCCGGAGTCTGCTCCAGCGACTTCTGCTCCGATCGCCAGGCGACGCCGTGTTCCTGCCGTGGATGGTACTGGTGATGGGAGAGAAGTTGATGCCAGCGGCACCAGTGGGCGCATGCTACGATCATCCACTGGGCTGGGTTAGCTTGGGATCTGCAGTACCGCTGGCTGACTGTGGGTGGCATGTGTCTTCCAGCTGAAGTTGCCAGCGTTCAGCTACAGCCAATGGGAATACACCACACCCTTCTTATTTCCCCTCCTGTCACATGATTACTGCCAGATATAGTTCTGACTTTCCTGGCTCCTGTTACGTCCTATTCTGTTGGTGATTCCTGTGTTGACTTCTGCGTGTTTTTGACTACCCTTCTGCCTACTGTTTTTGTACCTTGCTGCCCGACCCGGATCTGACCTCTGCTACGTTTGCTGACTACGTCACTGCCTGCCGATTCTGTCCCTGTTCCGCAATTCCTGGTTTGACCCTGCCTGACTACTACTCTCATCGGACTGCAGCCTTCCACAGGTAGTGATCTCCAGGGTCCTGTGTAATTCCAAATCCCTGTATAGGGGTTAAAGGGTTTCAGGGTTCTGGGGGTCCTACTTGGTGAGTGGCTTCACTCTAGCCTCCCCTTTACAGCCCATCTGAGTCTGTGGATCCAGGCAGGCGTTACAGTGTGTTGCCCCTGTGCTGTGCCATCACTGTGTGTGTGTGTTGCCCCTTTGCTGTGCCATCAGTGTGTGTGTGTGTGTGTGTGTGTATTATCCCTGTACTTTGCAGAGTTTTAATATAGATCCTGAGGCTATAAAGAGTCATAATCCTTACCATTAAATGGGGAAGACAGAAGTGAAAATTTATATTGTGTGTAGTGAGGGGCACGAAGAAGGACATCCCAACTTTAGGCCAAGTTCACATATTGCAGATTTTTTAGGGATTTGCGGTGTGAATCCACTGGTCTTGGTGCAGTGGCCTTTGCTCAGTAACAGGACGGTGGTTATATTCAGACTCTATGTGGTGATATTTGGTCATGGTGTGGCGGCATTATTTTGCAATGTAATAATACATTGCAAACCTTTATATGGTGGGTGTTGTTCAGTAACACTATGTAGTAGTATGTGTTATTTCTGACTATAAGCCGCCCCCAATAATGCATGCCGGCCCCCAATAACATGTATCATGATTATTATGATAATTTTTTTTGTTTGTTTGTTTTTTATCGGTGGGGGGGCCCCATTCAGACTTTTGCTATTGGGCCCCATGATTTCTATGTACGCCCCTGCCTGGGACTGCCCTTGTCGGCTACCTACCAGCGTGGTAGCCTAGCTGCACCTCCAGTGGCTTTAGTGAAGACTCGGTAGCCATTCAGATTTGCTCCTCCAGGTCAGTACTCAGTGCCTTTGGTCCAGTGGAACAACTTACCTGCCGCTTGCCCTGCGAGCATGACATATATGATGTTTTGATTGCTTGTTATTACATTTTTTTTCTGTTGCTGCAAAGGCCTAAAAAACGGTAATCTTGTCGTTTTGATTTTTTTTCTGATGACACGGTTTACTGTTTGGATTAATTTATGTTTTGATAGATTGGACTTTTATATAAACACAGTAATATCAAATATGTATATTTTTTAATTTTATTTCTTTTTTTTTTAATGTGGTAAAGGGTGATGTGAACTTTTATTTTTAAAACCTTTTTCAACTTTGTACTGTACTTTGAACCTGCAAGAGTCTGACCACTTGTTCTATATACAGCAATGCTGTTTACAGAAGAAATCACAGTCTCCTATGAATGCCGGCCACTGGCTGGTTATCACAAGAGTACTATGGTGACAGACACGGGGGTTATCCACTGACCAATGGCTGTCATGACATTTATTTTACTCACTTATATAGCACTATTAATTCCACAGCACAGCGTTTTACAGATGTGATTGTACCGTCCCGGGGCTCGGCCGGCTGCCGAGCCGCTCGGATCCGTGCTCGGTGGGTGGCTCGAGCTCCTTACGGACCCGGGGGTCACATCGTTCTGAAAGGGGGTTGGAGCTACATGTAGGGACTTCGGTGGGGAGGTCCACGGCCGGAGCCGCGGTTGTTTGTACGGGATTTGAGTTTGTGATGCCACCCATGGACTGTGGTGAATAGATGGACACCACCGCTGCCGTTGACTAGGCTCCCGGGGACGTTGTTGCGCAGCTTGGTGTTGACCTAATGGTTGGGCTGTTGTCTTCAGTCGGGTCTTAGGTTGGATAGGTCCTTAAGTCCAGTCCTCAATCAGTTGACTTGACTCAGCCCGGTTGTTTCTGGGCCTCGTACTGGGTCTGAGTACCCCTCCTGGTGCTCCGGTTTCCAATCGGTTCCCCGGTTCGGTACCGACGGGCAACCGCCCGTCCCCGGTCCCTACGGTTCCACCGGCTGTAATCCCAGCTCCTGCTTGCGGCCACCACCGTCTGCCTCCTTGCCAGAGGTGACTGGGCTCCAACCCAGACACCTGGTGTAAACTATGGCAGGCCTGGACACAGGCCTGTCCTTGAACTCCACTCCACTCCACTGTCAAGACTAATCTCTTCTCGACTACTGTTTTTCCCACCTCCAGGTCTGTGAACTCCTCGGTGGGCGGAGCCAACCGCCTGGGTCCGCCCCCTAGTGTGAACATCAAACCCAGAGGGAGGTGACAAGGGTTTTGTAGTTTGGCTGCTGTCACCTTACTAAGGGGGGGGGGGGAGGGAATGTGTGTATGGGACTACCCGTGACAACCTGGCTAGTCCAGGGCGTCACATGATCATCTCATCAGTATCCCACGGCTGCACGCCAATGAGATCTCACAACAGCATGCCCCCCTTCCAGCATGCATTAAATGCCGCTATCTGAGATTAACAACAAGTGTCGCTCCACCCATGGCTGTTAAGCTGGTGTCACACTAAACGACAGCGACAACGACGTCGCTGTTACGTCACCATTTTCGGTGACGTAACAGCGACCTTGTAAGTCGCTGTTATGATCGCTGCTTAGCTGTCAAACACAGCAGAAGCAGCGATCATAAGGTCGCTGTGCTACATGTGCAGAGAGCAGGGAGCCGCGCTTAGCGCTGGCTCCTTGCTCTCCTGCAGCACACATCGGGTTAATTAACCCGATGTGTGCTGCAGCTACATGTCACAGTTCAGAGAGCAGGGAGCCGCGCTTAGCGCTGGCTCCTTGCTCTCCTGCAGCACACATCGGGTTAATTAACCCGATGTGTGCTGCAGCTACATGTCACAGTTCAGAGAGCAGGGAGCCGCGCTTAGCGCTGGCTCCTTGCTCTCCTGCAGCACACATCGGGTTAATTAACCCGATGTGTGCTGCAGCTACATGTCACAGTTCAGAGAGCAGGGAGCCGCGCTTAGCGCTGGCTCCTTGCTCTCCTGCAGCACACATCGGGTTAATTAACCCGATGTGTGCTGCAGCTACATGTCACAGTGCAGAGAGCAGGGAGCCGCGCGCACTGCTTAGCGCTGGCTCCTTGCTCTCCTTGCTACAGTATGCATCGGGTTAATTACCCGATGCATACTGCAGCCACATGTCACAGTGCAGGAGCCGGCGCTGGCAGCAAGAGCGGAGGCTGGTAACCAGCGTAAACATCGGGTAACCAGGGAAAGGTCTTCCCTTGGTTACCCGATGTTTACGCTGGTTACAGCTTACCGCAGCTGCCAGTGCCGGCTCCTGATCGCTTCATTTCGTCGCTCTCTCGCTGTCACACACAGCGATGTGTGTGTCACAGCGGGAGAGTGACGACCAAAAAATGAAGCTGGACATTCAGCAACGACCGGCGACCTCATAGCAGGGGCCAGGTCGTTGCTGGATGTCACACACAGCGACAGCGACGGGACGTCGCTGCAACGTCACAGAAAATGGTGACGTAGCAGCGACGTCGTTGTCGTCGTCGTTATGTGTGACACCAGCTTTAGAGGCAGATGAAGGCTGAGTAATTCAGCCTTTATCTGCAGGGAAAGATTCAGGATCAGCGTATGAGCTCACATCAAAGGCAGGGAAATGACTCATGACGTGCATAGCAGGGTTAATGCAGCAGTCAGATGTTAGCCGGCAAAAGATAGGCTGTCTCAACTGCTTCATGACTGTCCCTCAAGTTAAAATTTGCCAACCTGCTCCTAATCTTATCCATAATGCAGGTTTGTAATACATTGTGTAGCCACATCCACCCCATGTCTTACCATTGGTTTCTTAGTTCTCTTTCCATACAAAGACCAGTCAGAACCGAATTCCAGCAGTGGCCTAGTGGTTGCAAGTACAAAGGCGCTTCTGAACAAACGTAACAAGTGTCTATTAGATGGCTCCAATTGTGCCACTTTTATTAAGACGCCTTCAAGTGTTAACAAATTGGCGCAAATCGCTCCATCTTGGCACAATATGCATAAAGTAGGGATTGCCACTTAATAAATGTTGCCTGTTTCCTCTGAATAGTGACCATTTCTGAGTTCGGCCTCCCTCCTGGTTGCCTCCGGGGCCACCTCTCTGCTTGTTGAACCTCTTTAGTCATTTTTTTACTCTTATACAAGATCCTGTGTCTCCTGTATTCTGCTGCTCTATGTCTCGGTCTTTATTCTTCTTTCAGGTAGTACGTAGTGCACAATGTTAGTGCCCCAATCACAGAGACTGAATCCCATAATAATTGTAGTGTAATTTGGGCCAGGAGTTGAATTTATGACATCTATTCTCTGTATTGACTCCTCTATACTGCCCGATTCTAGTTGTGATATATTCAGGGTAGTAGTGATCATTCCCATCATTATCACTGTGTGAGGAGAAAATCAGACAAAAAAACCACACAACACGATATATATCTAAATTTATGTTTGTTTTTTATTAGAAGATCAATAAGCAGCATTGTATTGAAAGTATACTGGCCCTTTGAGAAATTACACAATGGTCACAGTGCCTCTCAGGTGAGCCCCCGTGTGGACTACAGAACCAGCTGCAGTCATTGGGGAGCAGCTGAGAGGCACTGGACCCAAAGATCCAGAGGAAGGCGAAGAAACCCCCCGGAGAGTTCTGCCTCAGGGGGGAAAAAAATTCCTTCCTGACCCCAGTTCTGGCGATCGGATATTTCCCTGGATCACGTCAGTCCTGCTGCAAATTGCAATATATTTATATGTAATTATTAGTGATGGGCGGATAGTAAAATATTCGGGTTTGGATTGTTGGATCGAATACCCAGTACTATTCCAGTATTCATCATGAATAACTGACCTAATGCAAGTCAATGGGGAACTCGAGTGTTATTCTAAGGACATCTTCAAAAAAAATGCTCGGGTTCCACATTGACTTACATTAGGTTAATTATTCTTCAGTAATACTGAGATAGTACTCGGTATTCAATACAACTAATCCAAACCCGAATATCTATTGACCCATCACTAGTAATTATAAGCTATGGAGCGCTAATCTTACAAAGAAAAATATACACACACCCTGCTCCTAGGAGCTTACAATCTAATATACAATATGACATATGCACGCAAACATATGTACACTCAACTTGATGCTCACACACATACAGACACATATGCCCACAAACACACACATACACACTCACCTCAAGACACACATACACAAACACACACCCCTTCAGTGCTGCAGTGCTGCGGACAGAAACGATCACCCCTTAATTGCTGGGACTCCACACAAACCTTCACAAATAAATCCTTTCATTACCTGGACGCCATACAAACCCTCACACACCCCTTTAGTAGTGGGGTCAATAGACACTGACACACTGTCCCTTTATTGCTGGGGCCACACAAACAACCTTTCATTCTTGGAACAGACACCTTCAGTGCTGCAGTTCTGGGAAGCGATCATACATACACACTCTCATACACAAATACACACACACACACTTGCACACATACATACACACACATATACACACACACACACTTACACGCGCACACACACACACATACATACACACACACACATACATACACACACATATACACACACACACTTACACGCGCACACACACACACATACATACACACACACACATACATACACACACATATACACACACACACACACACACACACTTACACGCGCACACACACATACATACCTTCTAGGTCTGAACCTGAAAATTCTTCTCGCTTGATAATTGTAGGTCCTATGACAGCCTTGTGGAAGGGTCAAGAAGAAATAAAACATGCAGAGATAGTTATTGCTTGGAACAATCATGGTGATGAGTCCATACAGTACACACTGCTGATATCTTCCTTGTCCTGCTGTGCTGTTTGTGCTGTGCAGCGAGTCCTTCTTCACCCCTCTCCGATGTTGCCCGATCCTCCAGTATTTAGTGAAGAGCTACCTACCTGGACCAGTCGTCTTCAAGCTGTGACACAAGATGGTTCTGGATTAGAGCTTTGTACATTCTATAGCATTTGTGATGTCATGTGAGGTCTATGATATCAAGTGCACTGTGATGTCATGTGCTTTGCGATGTCATCATACCTGGAAGCAAATCAAATTCATGTTAAAACAATAACTTTATTTAATTAAAACCACACACAATTGAATACTGCACAATAAAAATTTGCTACAACGTTAGTCATAAATCAATGTATACCTCAGAGGGGGAGGGGCCCAGGATGGATTCCCTAGACCTCCCCTACCTGGCCGCAGAGGTTGGTACTATGCAGAGATTGTTCACCCCACCTTCTGATAGACGATTGATTGGCTGTCTCGAGCATGGCCCCGCCCATAGAGGCCAGCATACTATTCAGGCCTCGGATGGAAATGAGCCCTGACTGTCTAGCGTGCGTTCCAGCTACTTGTAGGGAGTTTTCTTCCTGGGGACACCATATGTTTACAGGTATAAAAAAGCTGCCTTTGAATACAACATGGTCTATCTGGCTATATGAGCCTCAGGTTCAATTTGGGATGCCCCTGATGAAACCCCTGGCATTTGGAAAGGGAGGAGAAACGCGTCAGGCGTGAGGCTACTCAAGCTAAGTTATTGTGTCATTTGGCACATCTTTTATGCTGTGCAATATTATTTGCCATTGGGTATATTGTGCTTTTTGCTATTGAGTGCTATTTATCATTTGGCAAGTATGATACTATTAGCATAATGATCTGTTACTGGGCATGCCACTAATACATCTCATGTTATTCCATATGACATTGCTAATACAGGCAGGGTCGGACTGGGGTGCCAGGGGCCTACCAGGGAAATTACCTCTAGGAGCCCACACTGTAGCTACCATAAACGCTTTTATTACTTGTTCATTTTCGGCTTCTCTCAGTATAACGTGCGCCTTTTAGCAAACTACGGTGTGCAAAAAAGAACTGTATTGTGCACTGCATATATCACAGGATTTCTTGTAGCATCTTATTTATTGTAGTTAATTATGGAATCTATTATTTACAATCAGTCGCAGTTTTTCTTACACACGGACATTCCTTGTCTTAGGAAAACCACTGAGTCCATCAGGAAAACAATATTCAAAGAGAAGCAGAATGTTATCCAGCATCTTCAAATGGAAAAGTTTACTAAAATTAATCCCCCTATGCCACCATCTATCCACCATATAGGGTCTGTCCCCACTGACTTGGGAAATCCCCTATAGAGTCAGTATGTGGTGGTGTGAAACATTACCACTCCAATACACTTTTCCATTTGGAGACTCCGGTGAATATTTGCTTCACTTTAGTCTGACATTTATCTATTTTTTCTGTCTTTGTTATCATAGTGGTATCTGTAGCGCCCCTGAGACCCTCAGGGCACTACAGGGAACTGCATCCTCTTGGGGATGCAGGACCTACTCCCTGGGACTTGGAGTACCAGTGCCGATTCCACCAAAACACGACCAAAATCCTAGTTCTCCATTGCACACAGGGCATAGAGGGTTAACCATGTAAGGGGATGGTCGCCATGGGAACGAGTCCCTCAGTATAGCCAGCCTGGTGGGAGGGGTCAGCAGTCAGTCAGTCGGTAGTCGGTAGTGAGTTGAGTGGCACACAGAAGAGGTGTGCGGACGTGCCTGAGCTGGGTTTGTGTAACGGTGACCCGGGGGCACAGGAGAGAGGTCACCAGGATGGGTACCGGAGATACCGCTGGGACCAGAGCACGCACGGGGCACAGGGCCCTAGGTCAAGCGTCAGTTTCATACGGTTTGATAAATACCTTCCCAGTGAGGACACCTTCACGGACTTCACCGAACCAAATAATCCGGGGGCATCACCAGTAAACTCGGATTGGGGTTTGGACATTTACCTCCCTGCAGGGTCTGCACTGCCCTCCATATGGAGAAGGAGACTGTACCCCAAAAGGGACGTCTGGGCTCACAAACGCTCCATGCTACGGGGACCCAATCAACTGAGAGTGCCGGGGACAGTGCAACCTAGGTCATTACATTGGCACTGATACTCCAAGGGACCTGAACCAGTGGTTCAAAGGTCAGAGTGAGTAGAGACTGTTAAAGACAACCTGGTGTGGTCTCCGTTATTACCCTGCAACATCTCCCAGGCACAGCTCTACCTACAGAGGATCTAACGCCATTGCTGCATACACCACCAGCCCATCAGATGCATCCAACTACTCCACAGCGTGGCTGGCCAGTAAAGGTCTAAAAGATGAAAAAATAATGACATGGCCTCCTTGTTCACCTGATCTGAACCCCATAGAGAACCTGTGGTCCCTCATAAAATGTAAGATCTACGGGGAGGGAAAACAGTACACCTCTCGGAGCAGTGTCTGGGAGGCTGTGGTGGCTGCTGCGCGCAATGTTGATCGTAAACAAATCAAGCAACTGACAGAATCTATGGATGGTAGGCTGTTGAGTGTCATCATAAAGAAAGGTGGCTATATTGGTCACTAATTTTTTGGGGTTTTGTTTTTGCATGTCAGAAATGTTTATTTCTAAATTTTGTGCAGTTATATTGGTTTACCTGGTGAAAATAAACAAGTGAGATGGTAATATATTTGATTTTTATTAAGTTGCCTAATAATTCTGCACAGTAATAGTTACCTGCACAAACAGATATCCTCCTAAGATCTTCGTTCCGAATAGCATGTGCAATGCAAGTTAATGGGGAAAAACTAACAATGTAACGAGTAACCTGAATGCTGTACTTTTCGTGTGGGTAGCAAATACTGCGGAATTCGGGTTACTCATTACATTGCGAGTTTTTCCCCATTGACTTGCATTGCACATGCTATTTGGAATGAATATGCGAGTATTAGACAGTACTCGTTATGACTGTAGCGAGTGCGATTAGTTAGGTACTCGATCAACTCTACTTACAGCAAATGAAAACCCAAAAATCATTATCTCAGAAAATTAGAATAATTACCACAAAATACCTGCAAAGGCTTCCTAGGTGTTTAAAATGCTCTCTTAAGGGGGCTTTACACGCTACGATATCGCTAATGTGAAGTCGTTGGGGTCACGGAATTTGTGACGCACATCCGGCCGCATTAGCGATGCCGTTGCATGTGACACCTATGAGCAATTTTGCAACGTCGCAAAAAACGTGCAAAATCGCTCATCGGTGACATGGGGGTCCATTCTCAAATATCGTTACTGCAGCAGTAACGAAGTTGTTCTTCGTTCCTGCGGCAGCACACATCGCTCCGTGTGACACCGCAGGAACGAGGAAGCTCTCCTTACCTGCCTCCCGGCCGCAATGCGAAGGAAGGAGGTGGGCGGGATGTTACGTCCCGCTCATTTCCGCCCCTCCGCTTCTATTGGGCGGTGGTTCAGTGACGCTGCTGTGACATCGCTGTGACGCTGAACGAACCGCCCCCTTAGAAAGGAGGCAGTTCGCTGGTCACAGCGACGTCGCCGGGCAGGTAAGTATGTGTGACAGGTCTGGGCGATGTTGTGCAGCACGGGCAGCGATTTGCCCGTGTCGCACAACCGATGGGGGCGGGTACCCACGCTAGCGATATCGGTACCATATCGCAGCGTGTAAAGCGGCCTTTAGTCTGGTTCAGTAGGCTACACAATCACGGGGAAGACTGCTGACTTGACAGATGTCCAGAAGGCAGTCATTGACATACCCCACGAGAAGTTAAAGGCTACTTTCACACTTGCGTTTTTTTCCTTCAGTCGCAATCCGCCGTTTTGGAAAACAGCGGTATCCGTTAACGGATTCCGCTGCTTCCCATAGACTTGTATGGACGACGGATTGCGACTGATGGACCTGCGTTGATTCCGCCGTTTTTTGAGCAGCGGAATCCTTAGGATTTCGCTGCGCATGCTCTCTCTGGCTCCCTGCAAACGTAACCAGGGTACACATAGGGTTATTAAGCAAAGCGCTTTGCTTAGTTACCCGATATGTACCCTGGCTACGTGTGCAAGGAGCCAGCGCTAAGCGGTGTACGCTGGTAACCAAGGTAAATATCGGATAACCAAGCAAAGTGCTTTGCTTAGTTACCCGATACCCTCGCTACGTGTGCAGGGAGCCCGAAACTTCCCCGCTTAGCTCCGCCCCCTCCCGCACTCCACTCTGCATGTACACACGCACGCACACAGACACACAGACGCACACACACTCACCTGTCCCCAGCCATGCAGTCCCCGGTACTGACGTCCTCAGCGTCATGGCCCTGCTCGGCTACACCCACCCCAAACTCTGCCCCCCGGCACACATTCTCGGCGGCCAAGCGATCAGGTGATCACCCGGCGGCCGGCTGCTGTGAGCTATCAGCTGATCACCTAGCGTTCGGCTGCTGTGAACGATCAGCTGATCACCCGGCGGCCAGCTGCTCTGAACGATCAGCTGATCACCCGGTGGCCGGCTGCTGTGAGCGATCAGCTGAGCACCTGGCGGCCAGCTGCTCTGAACGATCAGCTGATCACCCGGTGGCCGGCTGCTGTGAGCGATCAGCTGAGCACCTGGCAGCCGGCTGCTGTGAACGATCAGCTGATCACCCGGCGGCCAGCTGCTCTGAATGATCAGCTGATCACCCGGTGGCCGGCTGCTGTGAGCAATCAGCTGATCACCTGGCAGCCGGGTGATCAGCTGATCGTTCTCAATAGTCTGCCGCCGGTAAAACTGTAAAGAAAAAAAAAAGCACATTCCGTTGTTTTGTACGATCTGTTGCATCCGTTGTGCCACTATATGCAACGCATCCGTTGCATCCGTCACACAACGCAATGCAACGGATGCTTTCCAATGCAAGTGTGAAACTAGCCTAAGCCACAAAACGTCATTGCTGAAGAAGCTGGCTTTTCATAGAAGTGGTCCCAGCACCCTCTGTGTCAGAGAGGGGTCCACCACTCTGGCCAGCTGATGAAAGCTCATCCCCGGAGCCGCTGCCAGATCAATCGGAGGAGTACCTAGCACCCTCAAGAAGAATGAGAGGCCTGGAGGCCGAGCCCACAGTTCCCAAATGCCTGGAAGGGGTCGCAGCATTCCCTGCCGAGGAAGATGACGTGACAGCCTATATGCCTAGCATGTATGTGACCTGGGAGCCGGCTGAAGACCAAGTGATGGTGATGAGGAGGCCAGCCCGCAGAGGATAACGGCGTGTGAGGGCAAGACACCTGTTGCGGGCGGGGAGGAGGGTGCGTGTGTGTCAGCACACTACGCTCACCCCTTCTGCTCGGGTCCGGCGGCTTCTGCTCAGTGGTGGCTCGAGCGGTGGGCCGGATCCCGGGGGCTTCTCGAGCGGCACTCCTCGCCCGTGAGTGAAAAGGGGATTTTGGTTGGGGAGATTGTTTATTGTCCGTGACGCCACCCACGGTTGTGGTGATTGAGTGTACACCACCGCTGCTCTATATGGGGATCCCGGGGATGGTGAGGCGGAGCAGCCAGTTGTTGTGTTGTCCCTCCGTGGGTAGGGGATGGTGATCCCGGGGCCCAGTGGGGTGCAGGGGCGCAGGGGCAGCGCTGTGCCTTGCGGCACTGAGGTACTCACTCAGCCAGTAAACACGACACAGTTCTCGGTAAACAAACGGCTGGTTGGACGGGTCCCTTGGACGGTTCACGGTGCTGCGGTTCCCTGCAGTTAGCGGTGACGGTCTCTTCCCTGCACCTTTGAAATGTCTTTTTGGTAGCGATGGATTCCCACCGGTTACCCGCTCCCCGACTACAATCTGAGCCGGAGGAGCTCCACACTTTGCCCGCAGGCGCCGGCCCTGGGAAACTGGTGCCTTGGCGGTGGCGGTGTTTCCCCGTTGTGGTTGGACCTTTGCCGTCAATCAGGACTTGCTTGTTGGGGGATCTACGTCCCCTTCACTAACGGATTTGGCAACTTACGGCGACTCCAAGCCTTGCCGGGATCCGAAAGGCCCCTGCCCTGGTGCTGACTGCCCTTTGTATACTGCTCCAGACCCCCGGGCACACAGCCTCCGTGGTCCTTCCAGCAACCTCCAGACAGTCCCACTGCAGACCTTCACCACCGTCTGCTGACCTTGCTGACTCCGTCTGGGCACACAGCCACAGACCAACTTCAGGCTTTCTGTCACTTTCACTGATGTTTCACTTCACTCTAGCTCCCTCCTGAGCTACACTCTGTTCACCTCCTACTCCTTCCTCTCCCTTGGCTGAACTCCTCACACAAGCCCTGCCTGGGCTCAACTCTCCTGGAACTTCCTGCCTCCAGAGCTGTGAACTCCTAGGTGGGCGGACACCAACCGCCTGGCTCCACCCCCTGGTGTGAATCAGCAGCCCCTGGAGGAAGGCAACAAGGATTTGTGGGTTAGCTGGTGTACCTGCAGGGAATGTGAGGTGCGTGTGGTGTTGTGACCTGTGTCCCCTGGCTTGCCCAGGGCGACACACACCCCCTTATGCAGCCTACCCCAGAGAAAGAGCGAGTTGAGGCCAGGGATCTAAAGGAGAAGCAGTCCCTGCGGCAGACCGGGTTTCAGACCAGAGGTCCTCTCCACCGTGGGGTAGTGGAGGAATTTAATCTGCGCATCGGCTACGGCTTCATTGTGGAGTCTGGAGTAAAAGAAGGTATATTTGTTTCCAGAAGGGATGTCCAGTCCCACCTACAGCGAGGACACCCAGATCGAGACCTCTATACAGGAGATGTTGTAGAGTACACCAGACACATGGGTGAAAGAGGCTGGTATGCCTTTATATGTCATGCAGTGCCCTAAGAACACCGTGGCAAGTCCAAGCTCCAACCCCACTGCTGCTACCAGGTCCCCAAAGTCACCTCCACCAGGGGACACTCAAGATGCTAAAGAAGATACAGAAGCACTAGATACAGAAGCAGAAGATACAGAAACACCAGATGACACACAAGGTGAAACACCAGATGAAACATTCACCTACGTCATCCACTCAGTCTGCCTTTTCTGGACTTGCTTGTCTCTATTGATCCAGAAGGTAAGCTCAGAACAACCATCTATAGAAAGCAAACTTCCACAAACTCACTCCTCAGGTGGGATAGTCATCATCCTTTGCCTCTCAGGCGTGGTATCCCAAAGGGACCATACCTGCCCCTGAGAAGGAATTGTTCGGATCAGAGTGAGTTTGTGGAAAATGCGAATGACTTGAGGAATCGGTTTCTTGAAAAGGGCTACCCAGATCATGTCTTGAGAAAAGCCTTCAAATACTCTTTGGAGCAGGACCGGAGTAAGCTCCTGTCACCGCAACCTAAACAAAATCAGGATGAGGGGCTTGTAAGGCTTATTACAACCTATACTAAGGGAGCCTCTGCAGTCAGAAACATACTGGAGCAACACTGGGGTATTCTGAGAATGGACACTGATCTGATGGAGTGCCTTAAACCACAGCCCAACATCACTTATCGTAAAAAACGCTCTTTGGGAGACCGTCTAACACATAGTCATTTTGTGGCACCGACTGGTGGTGGCACACGGATTCCTAAAAAACCATCTGGTTGTTTTAGATGTGGCTCGTGTGTTGCATGTGCATATATCAGCACGGGTAACAAATTTACGAGTACATCTACTGGTGAGTCTCTCTTGGTCAGAGAGTTCATCAATTGCAAGACAAAGGGTATTGTGTACTTAGCAACTTGTCACTGTGTCACATACAATATGTGGGTAAAACCACACGTGAGTTTCGTAGAAGAGTAGGTGAGCATATGGGGGACATCAGGAATGACCATGATACCCCCATTGCTAGACGCATGAACATGCAGCACAGCTCCAACAGGGAAGCCATTTCTTTTATGGGCATCCTAAAAGTCAAAGCATCTCCTAGGGGTGGGAATCTAGATCGTACTTTGCTACAAAAGGAGGCAAGGATGATGTTCCGTTTAAATACTTGCCGTCCTGAGGGTCTTAATGACCAGATTAGTTTTGGTTGCTTCATATAATATCTTCACCTCTTGGTCAGTTGGTTGTTCTTGTCCTGGTGATGATGAATCTAGCTTTTTGACCATGAATAATACTACATAGCCCAATTATTCTATCGGCCGTACTCCTATTTATGAGTATTAATTCCGGCCAGGTGGGGGATATTATGTGTATAGACCTCTTCATTTATTATTGGAGTATTTCCCTATCACAAGGTATAATAATCCTTTATAGGATACACGTTATTGATTATAGTCCCATATTTACAGTTTGAGATTGTTCATTGATACAATTTTAAATTCTTTTTGGTGTCTTTTTATTTAGTCCACCTTTATATATCTTCTTTAAGTAATTTTGCTTGATCCGTATACCTATGTATTTACCTCTAGTATCTGCTAGGTCCTTTATTAACTCTCCAGGTATATATAGGTGGCTTTAAGCTGGTGTCACACATAACGACGACGACAATGACGTCGCTGCTACGTCACCATTTTCTGTGACGTTGCAGCGACGTCCCGTCGCTGTCGCTGTGTGTGACATCCAGCAACGACCTGGCCCCTGCTGTGAGGTCGCCGGTCGTTGCTGAATGTCCAGCTTCATTTTTTGGTCGTCACTCTCCCGCTGTGACACACACATCGCTGTGTGTGACAGCGAGAGAGCGACGAAATGAAGCGATCAGGAGCCGGCACTGGCAGCTGCGGTAAGCTGTAACCAGCGTAAACATCGGGTAACCAAGGGAAGACCTTTCCCTGGTTACCCGATGTTTACGCTGGTTACCAGCCTCCGCTCTTGCTGCCAGTGCCGGCTCCTGCACTGTGACATGTGGCTGCAGTATGCATCAGGTAATTAACCCGATGTATACTGTAGCAAGGAGAGCAAGGAGCCAGCGCTAAGCAGTGCGCGCGGCTCCCTGCTCTCTGCACTGTGACATGTAGCTGCAGCACACATCGGGTTAATTAACCCGATGTGTGCTGCAGGAGAGCAAGGAGCCAGCGCTAAGCGCGGCTCCCTGCTCTCTGAACTGTGACATGTAGCTGCAGCACACATCGGGTTAATTAACCCGATGTGTGCTGCAGGAGAGCAAGGAGCCAGCGCTAAGCGCGGCTCCCTGCTCTCTGAACATGTAGCACAGCGACCTTATGATCGCTGCTTCTGCTGTGTTTGACAGCTAAGCAGCGATCATAACAGCGACTTACAAGGTCGCTGTTACGTCACCGAAAATGGTGACGTAACAGCGACGTCGTTGTCGCTGTCGTTTAGTGTGACACCAGCTTTACACACTGCAACATCGCAAACGACATCGCTGTAACGTCACCGGTTTTGTGACGTTATAGCGACCTCCCCGGCGATATTGCAGTGTGTGAAACCCATCAGCGACCTGGCCCCTGCTGTGAAGTTGCTGATCGCTACAAATCGTTCAGGACCATTCTTTGGTCCGTTGTTTCCCGCTGTGCAGCAAAGTCTCAGTGTGTAAAGGGGACTTTACAGCGACTTCCCATTCAAAAAGCTGCTTTACAACATCCCCAATGACTAGCTAGGTCGTTCTGTAGGTCCGGATCGCTGTTGCGTCGTTGGCCAGGTCGGCCTGTTTGACAGCTCACCAGAGACTTTGTAGCGATCCCGGCCAGGTTGGGATCGCTGGTGGGATCGCTAGAAAGTCTCAGTGTGTAAAGGGGCCTTATGGTCTTATAGTGTTGATCCCTATTCAGCATACCAGTTATTACCTTTTGTTCTTTTACAAATGGTTGTGATTACACTGTCTGATTTGCCTCCATCTTAAACCTTCTCCTTTGGTCCCATATCTTATTTAATGCATCACAAAAGACAGTTTAAGTGATGACGCCCATACCACACCCCAGAATACACTATATATACATATATATACACACATACATCGTATCCTATGTATTCATCTATGTGTATTTTTTATTTATTATTTTTACAAACGTTATTTTAGGGGTGCAGGGGTACAAGAGGACCATAAGACCACTTCGGAGATTACTAATAAGACCAAAAAAGAAAAAAACGAATACAAGGGTCTATAATACATACAAAATATTTTATTAATTAAAAACCATTTGATCTCAAAAGACACAGCCGGAGCTGGACAATAGGCGTCACAATCCACACAATCATATCATCCCTGTCTCAGAGTTCAATATAAATAGGGAGCATATGTATATATAAACATAAAAATGTATCACAGCATTATATATAATCAAGGATAGTAATTACAACCATATAGAAATTCAGCCAATTATATCTCAAACCAATAAATGTATAAATACAATACAATACATTAGTTAATCATAAAGTGATAAGTGTGTCCAAGAATTATGGTTACTGAACAATCATAAAGTGCAAAGTGCAAAATAAATAGAAAAAAAAAGAGAAAAGAGAGGTCAGTGTGCATGCACACACATATATATACATATACATACATTGGTATTTAAATAGTTAAAAGAACAGCCAAGACTCCATAAATGGCTGGAAAGAGTTAATGGTATAACCAGTACTTAGAAAGGGGGGGAGGGGGGGAGTGATAAGTTCCTAAAAGCATAAACTGTCAAGATGGAGGATATAGGTGTATATACATATATATATATGTACACATACACATACATATACATATACACATATATACACACACATATATATATATATATATATATATATATATATATATATACACACATACACATAGAAATGTATTAATTCTCTGGGACAAGGAGTGAATCAGAGAGCAAAAAGAGCCCTTGTTAAATGATACCAGGGACAGTAGCTGTGACAGGGATATGCAAGTCTATTAGTTATGTAATGAGATTAGAGTTAATGTAAACACTGCAGCCCTGTCAGGTGCTACTATGATAATTACTGCTGCATAGACTGAATGCCCTAATCAGAGGCACAGGCATAAAACAAAGCCTGTGATCTGTATACTGACATGGTATCAGGAGCACTGGTGAGAGCAGAGAAGTACAAGCAGGCACATTACCTAATAGCTGCAAATGCCACCAGACACTGATACAGGATTGTGACGCTCCCCGACGCTGGCGTTTCGGCGCTTCCTTCTTCAAAGGGGGGGGGGGGCAGGAACATATGCTCCCTATTTATATTGAACTCTGAGACAGGGATGATATGATTGTTTGGATTGTGACGCCTATTGTCCAGCTCCGGCTGTGTCTTTTGAGATCAAATGGTTTTTAATTAATAAAATATTTTGTATGTATTATAGACCCTTGTATTCGTTTTTTTCTTTTTTGGTCTTATTTAATGCATGTGGATGGTATTTATATATGGGTTTAATGTACTTAGGTGGGCTTTGCACACTACGACATCGCAGGTGCGATGTCGGTGGGGTCAAATTGAAAGTGACGCACATCCGGCGTCGCAGTCGATATCGTAGTGTGCAAATCCTTTCTGATACGATTAACGAGCACCAAAGCGTCGTTATCGTATCATCTGTGTAGGGTCCGACATTTCCATAATGCCACTGCAGCGACAGGTACGATGTAGTTCCTCGTTCCTGCGGCAGCACACATCGCTGTGTGTGAAGCCGCAGGAGCGAGGAACATCTCCTACCTGCGTCCCGACTGCAATGCGGAAGGACGAAGGTGGGCAGGATGTTTACATCCTGCCCATCTCCGCCCCTCCGCTACTATTGGCCGCCTGCCATGTGACTTCGCTGTGATGCCGCACGACCCGCCCCCTTAGGAAGGAGGCGGGTCGCCGGCCAGAGCAACATCGCAGGACAGGTGAGTGCATGTGAAGCTGCCGTAGCGATAATGTTTCCTACGGCAGCTATCACAAGATATCGCTGCTGCGACGGGGGCAGGGACTATCGCGCTCGACATCGCAGAAATTGATAAGGTTGCCCATACTTTTGCACCGGTCAAATTTTGTTTAAATGCGGATTGCACATTTTCTGTTAGTACAATAAACCTCATTTCAATCCAGAAATATTACTCAGTCCATCAGTTATTAGATATATGAAACTGAAATAGCTGTTGCAAAAACCCAAATTGTTATAAAGAAAAAAGGTTAACATTAATAGGGGTGCCCAAACTTTTTCATATATATACATATATATATATATATAATAATATAATCTATCCACACACACATACACAGCTTTATATATTAGATATACACATATGGCTGACGATTCTGTCTGGGGTTCGTCATTTTAATGACCCAAAAAATGGTGCATGCAGCTTTTTTCGTGCAGTCAAAATGACGACTAGCGGTTAATGTTTGATTGGTAAGGACTGTTTGCAGAATTGGAGATTTTCCAAGAGTGATGGTGGGATTGTGGAAGGTTGGAGGTCAGAATGCTAAGGAGGATCTCAGCTCCCCCGGTAAAGGCATCACCTGGGTCCTCTCTCTGGGGGACGGTGCAAGGAGGGCAGCTCCATGTTCAAAGAGGCAAAGTCCGGCAGTAGAACAAAAGTTGTTTCCAGCATCATGGCCAAGAAAAAAGGTTAAAAACCAATTTTATTCCATAACTTGTGCAAATACAACAGGATATGTCTAAGACTAAGAACCTCTGTTAGGTGTGAAACGCATAGACATTGTTTTATACTTCGTGGACGTCCATCCAACCTAGTGTTGGTTTTAACCTTATGGAATAAAATTGGTTTTTAACCTTTTCTTGGATGTGATGCTGGAAACAACTTTTTTCTATTGCCGAAGGTTCGAGGGGTAGAGGTGGAGCTGTGGTGGAGTCTGAAGGGGGCCCGGAAATTTTGTCAGTATCGGGCCCGGAAATTCCTGGTGGCAGCCCCGGCTGGAGGGGCCCGGGGTGGCTGCCCGCAGTGAGTGCGTTTTCACTTTCATGTATCATGCCCCCGGGCCGTCACCAAGCAGCTGATTACCGCTGCCGGAGGCGGCACTGTTTGTATAGCTGCAGACAGGCCAACGCAGAGATTCAAACTCGCCCACACTGCACACTGTGCGTGGCCTGTGCTGAAGAGGAGGGAGTGGCCAGGCAGCAGAGATGCCAGGAGGAGAACAGCCAATCAGGAGAGGGGGCAGAGCCGGGAAAATGAAATGATGAAAAGGAAAGGAGTGCAGGAGTGAAGAAGGAGTAGAGACCACAAAAAAGAGAGAAAAGCAAACAGAGAGCAGAAAAACAGTGAGAAGAGGAGAACAGAAGGAATAGAAAGAAAAAGCAGAGGACAGGAGGAGCAGCCAGGAAGACTCACAGGAAGTGCAGCAGAGAGGCCTGAGCCACTATCATCATCTCTCACAGCACAGGAGCTGGTGAGTATTGTAATGTACAAACCTCTGCCTGTAATACTACAGAAAAACTGCCCTGTGCTGTGCCATCACTCTGTGTGTGTGTGTGTTGCCCCTGTGCCAATACTGTGTGTGTGTGTTACGTCACCGACGGAGTCTGCTCCAGCGACTTCTGCTCCGATCGCCAGGCGACGCCGTGTTCCTGCCGTGGATGGTACTGGTGATGGGAGAGAAGTTGATGCCAGTGGCACCAGTGGGCGCATGCTACGATCATCCACTGGGCTGGGTTAGCTTGGGATCTGCAGTACCGCTGGCTGACTGTGGGTGGCATGTGTCTTCCAGCTGAAGTTGCCAGCGTTCAGCTACAGCCAATGGGAATACACCACACCCTTCTTATTTCCCCTCCTGTCACATGATTACTGCCAGATATAGTTCTGATTTTCCTGGCTCCTGTTACGTCCTATTCTGTTGGTGATTCCTGTGTTGACTTCTGCGTGTTTTTGACTACCCTTCTCCCTACTGTTTTTGTACCTTGCTGCCCGACCCGGATCTGACCTCTGCTACGTTTGCTGACTACGTCACTGCCTGCCGATTCTGTCCCTGTTCCGCAATTCCTGGTTTGACCCTGCCTGACTACTACTTTCATCGGACTGCAGCCTTCCACAGGTAGTGATCTCCAGGGTCCTGTGTAATTCCAAATCCCTGTATAGGGGTTAAAGGGTTTCAGGGTTCTGGGGGTCCTACTTGGTGAGTGGCTTCACTCTAGCCTCCCCTTTACAGCTCATCTGAGTCTGTGGATCCAGGCAGGCGTTACAGTGTGTTGCCCCTGTGCTGTGCCATCACTGTGTGTGTGTGTTGCCCCTTTGCTGTGCCATCAGTGTGTGTGTGTGTGTGTGTGTGTGTGTGTGTGTATTATCCCTGTACTTTGCAGAGTTTTAATATAGATCCTGAGGCTATAAAGAGTCATAATCCTTACCATTAAATGGGGAAGACAGAAGTGAAAATTTATATTGTGTGTAGTGAGGGGCACGAAGAAGGACATCCCAACTTTAGGCCAAGTTCACATATTGCAGATTTTTTAGGGATTTGCGGTGTGAATCCACTGGTCTTGGTGCAGTGGCCTTTGCTCAGTAACAGGACGGTGGTTATATTCAGACTCTATGTGGTGATATTTGGTCATGGTGTGGCGGCATTATTTTGCAATGTAATAATACATTGCAAACCTTTATATGGTGGGTGTTGTTCAGTAACACTATGTAGTAGTATGTGTTATTTCTGACTATAAGCCGCCCCCAATAATGCATGCCGGCCCCCAATAACATGTATCATGATTATTATGATAATTGTTTTTGTTTGTTTGTTTTTTATCGGTGGGGGGGGGCCCCATTCAGACTTTTGCTATGGGGCCCCATGATTTCTATGTACGCCCCTGCCTGGGACTGCCCTTGTCGGCTACCTACCAGCGTGGTAGCCTAGCTGCACCTCCAGTGGCTTTAGTGAAGACTCGGTAGCCATTCAGATTTGCTCCTCCAGGTCAGTACTCAGTGCCTTTGGTCCAGTGGAACAACTTACCTGCCGCTTGCCCTGCGAGCATGACATATATGATGTTTTGATTGCTTGTTATTACATTTTTTTTCTGTTGCTGCAAAGGCCTAAAAAACGGTAATCTTGTCGTTTTGATTTTTTTTTCTGATGACACGGTTTACTGTTTGGATTAATTTATGTTTTGATAGATTGGACTTTTATATAAACACAGTAATATCAAATATGTATATTTTTTAATTTTATTTCTTTTTTTTTTAATGTGGTAAAGGGTGATGTGAACTTTTATTTTTAAAACCTTTTTCAACTTTGTACTGTACTTTGAACCTGCAAGAGTCTTACCACTTGTTCTATATACAGCAATGCTGTTTACAGAAGAAATCACAGTCTCCTATGAATGCCGGCCACTGGCTGGTTATCACAAGAGTACTATGGTGACAGACACGGGGGTTATCCACTGACCAATGGCTGTCATGACATTTATTTTATTTATTTTACTCACTTATATAGCACTATTAATTCCACAGCACAGCGTTTTACAGATGTGATTGTACCGTCCCGGGGCTCGGCCGGCTGCCGAGCCGCTCGGATCCGTGCTCGGTGGGTGGCTCAAGCTCCTTACGGACCCGAGGGTCACATCGTTCTGAAAGGGGGTTGGAGCTACATGTAGGGACTTCGGTGGGGAGGTCCACGGCCGGAGCCGCGGTTGTTTGTACGGGATTTGAGTTTGTGATGCCACCCATGGATTGTGGTGAATATATGGACACCACCGCTGCCGTTGACTAGGCTCCCGGGGATGTTGTTGCGCAGCTTGGTGTTGACCTAATGGTTGGGCTGTTGTCTTCAGTCGGGTCTTAGGTTGGATAGGTCCTTAAGTCCAGTCCTCAATCAGTTGACTTGACTCAGCCCGGTTGTTTATGGGCCTCGTACTGGGTCTGAGTACCCCTCCTGGTGCTCCGGTTTCCAATCGGTTCCCCGGTTTGGTACCGACGGGCAACCGCCCGTCCCCGGTCCCTACGGTTCCACCGGCTGTAATCCCAGCTCCTGCTTGCGGCCACCACCGTCTGCCTCCTTGCCAGAGGTGACTGGGCTCCAACCCAGACACCTGGTGTAGACTATGGCAGGCCTGGACACAGGCCTGTCCTTGAACTCCACTCCACTCCACTGTCAAGACTAATCTCTTCTCGACTACTGTTTTTCCCACCTCCAGGTCTGTGAACTCCTCGGTGGGCGGAGCCTACCGCCTGGGTCCGCCCCCTAGTGTGAACATCAAACCCAGAGGGAGGTGACAAGGGTTTTGTAGTTTGGCTGCTGTCACCTTACTAAGGGGGGGGGGGGAGGGAATGTGTGTATGGGACTACCCGTGACAACCTGGCTAGTCCAGGGCGTCACATGATCATCTCATCAGTATCCCACGGCTGCACGCCAATGAGGACTCACAACAGCATGCCCCCCTTCCAGCATGCATTAAATGCCGCTATCTGAGATTAACAACAAGTGTCGCTCCACCCATGGCTGTTAGAGGCAGATGAAGGCTGAGTAATTCAGCCTTTATCTGCAGGGAAAGATTCAGGATTGGCGTATGAGCTCACATCAAAGGCAGGGAAATGACTCATGACGTGCATAGCAGGGTTAATGCAGCAGTCAGATGTTAGCCGGCAAAAGATAGGCTGTCTCAACTGCTTCATGACTGTCCCTCAAGTTAAAATTTGCCAACCTGCTCCTAATCTTATCCATAATGCAGGTTTGTAATACATTGTGGAGCCACATCCACCCCATGTCTTACCATTGGTTTCTTAGTTCTCTTTCCATACAAAGACCAGTCAGAACCGAATTCCAGCAGTGGCCTAGTGGTTGCAAGTACAAAGGCGCTGCTGAACAAACGTAACAAGTGTCTATTAGATGGCTCCAATTGTGCCACTTTTATTAAGACGCCTTCAAGTGTTAACAAATTGGCGCAAATCGCTCCATCTTGGCACAATATGCATAAAGTAGGGATTGCCACTTAATAAATGTTGGCTGTTTCCTCTGAATAGTGACCATTTCTGAGTTCGGCCTCCCTCCTGGTTGCCTCCGGGGCCACCTCTCTGCTTGTTGAACCTCTTTAGTCATTTTTTTACTCTTATACAAGATCCTGTGTCTCCTGTATGCTGCTGCTCTATGTCTCGGTCTTTATTCTTCTTTCAGGTAGTACGTAGTGCACAATGTTAGTGCCCCAATCACAGAGACTGAATCCCATAATAATTGTAGTGTAATTTGGGCCAGGAGTTGAATTTATGACATCTATTCTCTGTATTGAATCCTCTATACTGCCCGATTCTAGTTGTGATATATTCAGGGTAGTAGTGATCATTCCCATCATTATCACTGTGTGAGGAGAAAATCAGACAAAATACCACACAACACGATATATATCTAAATTTATGTTTGTTTTTTATTAGAAGATCAATAAGCAGCATTGTATTGAAAGTATACTGGCCCTTTGAGAAATTACACAATGGTCACAGTGCCTCTCAGGTGAGCCCCCGTGTGGACTACAGAACCAGCTGCAGTCATTGGGGAGCAGCTGAGAGGCACTGGACCCAAAGATCCAGAGGAAGGCGAAGAAACCCCCCGGAGAGTTCTGCCTCAGGGGGGAAAAAAATTCCTTCCTGACCCCAGTTCTGGCGATCGGATATTTCCCTGGATCACGTCAGTCCTGCTGCAAATTGCAGTATATTTATATGTAATTATTAGTGACTAGAAGGTGGCCCGATTCTACGCATCGGGTATTCTAGAATTTACTTATTGTGTAGTTCATGTATGATTTTTGTTATATATATCTATATATATATATATAGATATATATATAGATGTTGTTGTGTGTAGTTACCAAGTGTTTGTGTAGGGGCTGTACATGTTCTGGGTGTTGTCTGGGTGTGACGGGGGGTGAGAGCGGTGTTGTATGTGTGTTGCGTGTGTTGCGTTGTTTGTGGAGCGCTGTGTGTCTGTAGCGTTGTGTGTGTGTTGCGCGGTTTGTGTGTGTGTGGTGTGTTTTGGGGGGAGGTATGTTTTGTGCAATGTGTGTGTTGTGCGGTATGTGCGTATATTTGTGTGTGCCGCGGTGTTTGTAGGTTGGGTGCTGTGTGTGCGCAGCGTTTTCTGTGTGTGTGGGTGTCTGTGTAGGGCAGTTGTTTATGGTTCCCAGTGTTTGTGTGTGTGTGTGATGTGTGGTGTGTGGTGTGTGGTGTGTTGTGCAGTGCGCGCACGCGTGTGTGTGTGTGTGTGTGTTTTGGGGGGAGGTGCGCACTCCCAAACGTGCTCCATCCCCCATGCAGCGCACTCCCCATCGTGCTCCATCCCCCATGCAGCGCACTCCCCCATCGTGCTCCATCCCCTATGCTGCGCACACCCCCATCGTGCTCCATCTCCCATGCTGCGCACTCCCAAACGTGCTCCATCCGCCATGCTGCGCACTCCCAAACGTGCTCCATCCGCCATGCTGCGCACTCCAAACGTGCTCCATCCGCCATACTCCGCACTCCCCATCGTGCTCCATCCCCCATGCAGCGCATTCTCCATCGTGCTCCATCCCCTATGCTGCGCACCCCCTATCGTGCTCCATCTCCCATGCTGCGCACTCCCAAATGTGCTCCACCCGCCATGCTGCGCACTCCCAAACGTGCTCCATCCCCCATGCTGTGAACTCCCCATCGTGCTCCATCCCCGATGCTGCGCACCCCCCCATCATGCTCCATTCCCGATGCTGCGCACCCCCCTATCGTGCTCCATCCCCCATGCTGCACCAGCATCAGCCTCTCTGCCCCCAGCATCAGCTTCTCTGCCCCCAGCATCAGCCTCTCTCCTCCCAGCATCAGCCTCTCTCCTCCCAGCATCAGCCTCTCTCATCCTAGCATCAGCCTCTCTCATCCTAGCATCAGCCTCTCTCCTCCCAGCATCAGCCTCTCCTCTCTGTCCCCAGCATCAGCCTCTCTCCTCCCAGCCTTCCCCAGCATCAGCCTCCCTCTCCCAGCCTCCCCCAGCATCAGCCTCCCCCAGCATCAGCTTCTCTTCTCTCAGCCTACCTCTCCCAGCCTCCCTCCTCCTCCCAGCCTCCCTCAGCATCAGCCTCCCTCTCCCAGCCTCCCCAAGCATCAGCCTCCACCAGCATCAGACTCTCTCCTTCCAGCCTCCCCCAGCATCAGCCTCCGCCAGCATCAGCCTCTTTCCTTCCAGCCTCCTCCAGCATCAGCCTCCCTCTCCCAGCCTTCCCCAGGATCAGCCTCTCTCCTCCCAGCCTCCGTCCTCCCAGCCTTCCCCCAGCATCAGCTTTCCCCTCCCAGCCTCCCTCAGCATCAGCCTTCCCCAGCATCAGCCTCTCTCCTCCCAGCCTCAGCCTCTCTCCTTACAGCCTCCCCCAGCATCAGCCTCTCTCCTTCCAGCTTCCCTCAGCATCAGCCTCCCCTTCCCAGCCTTCCCGAGGATCAGCCTCTCTCCTCCCAGCCTCCTTCCTCCCAGCTCCTCCTCCCAGCCTCCCTCAGCATCAGCCTTCCGCTCCCAGTCTCCCCCAGCATCAGCCTCCCCAAGCATCAGCCTCCACCAGCATCAGCCTCTCTCCTTCCAGCCTCCCCCAGCATCAGCCTCCCCTTCCCAGCCTTCCCCAGGTTCAGCCTCTCTCCTCCCAGCCTCCTTCCTCCCAGCCTCCTTCCTCCCAGCCTCCCCCTCCCAGCCTCCCTCAGCATCAGCCTTCCGCTCCCAATCTCCCCCAGCATCAGCCTCCCCAAGCATCAGCCTCCACCAGCATCAGCCTCTTTCCTTCCAGCCTCCCCCAGCATCAGCCTCACTCCTTCCAGCCTCCATCAGCATCAGCCTCCCGTTCCCAGCCTTCCCCAGGATCAGCCTCTCTCCTCCCAGCCTCCTTCCTCCCAGCCTCCCTCAGCATCAGCCTTCCCCTCCCAGTCTCCCCAGCATCAGTCTCCCCAAGCATCAGCCTCCACCAGCATTAGCCTCTCTCCTTCCAGCCTCCCCAGCATCAGCCTCCCCAAGCATCAGCCTCCACCAGCATCAGCCTCCCTCGTCCCAGCCTCCCCCAGCATCAGCCTCCCCCTCCCAGCCTCCCCCAGCATCAGCCTCTCTCCTCCCAGCCTTCCCCATGATCAGCCTCTCTGCTCCCAGCCTCCTCCAGCACGCCGTGCTCCTCTGCCGACACTCACACACCCGATCGCATCCACTCACACACACCCGATCGCATCCACTCACACACACCCGATCGCATCCACTCACACACACCCGATCGCATCCACTCACACACACTCGATCGCATCCACTCACACACACCCGATCGCATCCACTCACACACACCCGATCGCATCCACTCACACACACTCGATCGCATCCACTCACACACACAGACACTGACGATATCGCACATACGCGCTGATACTCACAACATCCGGACATACCACATGCCTCTGGCCATGTGATCCTCCGTCAGGTCCTGGAAGATCACAACAGCACAGTATCGAGGCCGAGAAGCAAGCGATATCGCCGGATGCTGTGAGTATGTGGATGCGATGTGTGTGTGAGGTGTGTGTGAGGTGTGTGTGAGGTGTTTGTGAGAGTGAGTGCGATCTGATGTGTGTGTGTATGCGTGTGTGTGTGCTGTTATGTTTGTGCGTCTGGAAGTCCCGCCGCTGCAGGACCTTGATTTACTGGTAACTATGCAAGCATGGTTACCAGCGCAACACGTCCCCCGCTCGCACGGGAGCCAACACCAGCATACGGCGGCGGCGTACGCTGATGTGGGCTCCCGTTGGTGAGGGGGGAAAGGGGGGGGGAGTACAGTACTCACCTGGGATTCGTGGCTCCGTGACCGTGTCAGTTCGGGCAATGCGGGGGGGGCGAGAGCTAACGTCTATTGCGTGAGGGGGGCGGGGCGTGGCGTGGGCGAGTTGCCAATGCCTGCAGGGTGCCGGGGCGAGAGGCCAATCTGTGGGGGGGGGGGCAGAGCCTGGGCGAGCGGCTGGCCAATCCGTGTGGGGGCGCAGCCGGGGCGAGAGGCCAATCCGCGTGGGGGGGCGGGGCCATGGCGAACCCAGCGGCCAATCAGCTTTGTGTCACCGTAAGGACATGTCACCGTGACACAATTTTGGAGCATGACAGACAGACAGACAGAATAAGGCAATATATAGATGGGCGGATAGTAAAATATTCGGGTTTGGATTGTTGGATCGAATACCCAGTACTATTCCAGTATTCATCATGAATAACTGACCTAATGCAAGTCAATGGGGAACTCGAGTGTTATTCTAAGGACATCTTCAAAAAAAATGCTCGGGTTCCACATTGACTTACATTAGGTTAATTATTCTTCAATAATACTGAGATAGTACTCGGTATTCAGTACAACTAATCCAAACTCGAATATCTATTGACCCATCACTAGTAATTATAAGCTATGGAGCGCTAATCTTACAAAGAAAAATATACACACACCCTGCTCCTAGGAGCTTACAATCTAATATACAATATGACATATGCACGCAAACTTATGTACACTCAACTTGATGCTCACACACATACAGACACATATGCCCACAAACACACACATACACACTCACCTCAAGACACACATACACAAACACACACCCCTTCAGTGCTGCAGTGCTGCGGACAGAAACGATCCCCCCTTAATTGCTGGGACTCCACACAAACCTTCACAAATAAATCCTTTCATTACCTGGACGCCATACAAACCCTCACACACCCCTTTAGTAGTGGGGTCAAATAGACACTGACACACAGTCCCTTTATTGCTGGGGCCACACAAACAACCTTTCTTTCTTGGAACACACACCTTCAGTGCTGCAGTTCTGGGAAGCGATCATACATACACACACTCATACACACATACACACACACACACACTTGCACACATACATACACACACATATACACACACACACACACACACACACACACACCTGTTGTTGCTGCTTCTGACCGGCAAGGAGACCTGGCTGGAAGGCTGTGGCGGAATGCATTGAGGTAGCATTTATGCCTTCCACTGCAGGTCCTTGATGCGTTCCACAGCGTCCCAGGTCCTCCTGCACCCGGAAGCAGTACAATATTATTGGATGTGTGTCGGATGTTACTGTGATCAGATGTGTGTGATGTGTGATGTTACTACAATAAGATTTGTGTGTGGTATATAAGGCCCTTTTCACAGATCAGTTTTTTGCCGTCAGTCACAATCCGTTTTCTCGACAGATCCGTTGCAGATTGTGGAAAAACTGATGCAACAGATCCAACTAGCTGGGGGCTAAATAATAATTGAAGCATGCTCAGTTTAAAAAAACGGAATCCGTCGTTGGATTCCATCATTTAACGGATTACGATGGATCCTGCACCCATAGGCTTCCATTCTACCAAACAAAGGATGGTGACGGATCCGTCACTGTCCATTTTTTTGACGTAGACAAAAAACGTTACTTTGTCCGTTGTCTCCGTCCAACGAACAAACAATTTTCGACGGCTACGTCGAACAACAGATGAAACGTGAAGCCATCTGTCGCAATCCGTCGCTAATACAAGTCTATGAGAAAAAAAACGGATCCTGCATCAGTTGCCGGATCCGTTTTTTCAAAATATGACGGATTGTGACTGATGGCAAAAAACTGATGTGTGATTGGGGCCTAAGAGTGGAAGGATGCCTGCTAGAAGCAGCGGAGGACTGCTATGGAACACACGAGGACTTACCTGTCTGGTGCCTGGTAAGTGCAATTCTCCTGGGCGGGATTCCTGCCTTTTTTGATGAGTAAACTAAAGCCTGTGTGGCGCTCTGGACAAGCCAGGGGCCACAGAGCACAACACCCACACACCCCACACTCCCGGTCAGACACACCGAAGTCAGACACAAAACCCTTGTTGCCTTCATCCAGGGGCTGATGTTCACACCAGGGGGTGGGCCAGGCGGTTGGCACCGTCCACCGAGGAGTTCACAGTCCTGGAGGAGGGAAAAGTAAACAGTTTAGCTTTGGAGTTGAAAGTGAGAGGAAGGAGAGTGGTAGTGGAGCAACTAACTGACAGCGTCCGGGTGTGTGGCCCGGGCGTTACAGCAAGGTTGGCAGACGGTGGTGACTGTCTGCAGGAGTGGCCTATCGGAGTCTACCGTAAGGACCGTGGACGGGCGGGGGCCCGGCGGTACCGGACCTGTACGCAAAGAGAAGCAGCACCATCTGGCAGGGGCTTACGGACCCCGGCAAGGCTAGGAGTCGCCATGAATTTGCCGAATTCGTTAGTGAAGGGAACCTCCTGGGTTTCCAGCAGCCAAGTCCCGACAGAAGGCAACAGTCCAACCAAGAGAGGGAGACACCGCCACCGCCAAGGCAACCGTTTCCTAGGGCCAGAGCCTGTGGGCAATAGGGGCTCCTCTAGCCCATATCCAAGCTGGGGAGCGGGTTACCGGTGGGAACCCATTGGAACCATCTATCGTACACAGGTGCAGGGAAAGGCAGTCACCATCAACCTGCCGGGAGAAACAACACCGCAGCCATCTGTGGGACCCGTCCATCCAGCCGTGTGTTTTGCCGAGAACCGTGTCCTCATCATTGGCTGAGTGAGTACCACCGTGCCGTGCGGCACAGCGCTGCCCCCCCGCGACTCTGCACCTCACCAGGCCTTGTAACTCGCCTGTCATCCATCCCTACCCCATCACCGGGCCCTGGGACAACCAACCCTCTACCCACGGAGGGGAGAACTAACAACAAAGCTGCTCCCTGTCACCGCTCCCGGGATCCCCGTCTAGAGCAGCGGTGGTGTCACTGTGAAGCCCCACAAGTGCAGTGTCGGTGCATTACCTTCAGGGACTCCACTCGGCTGGATCTTGTCACAGGTAGGAAATCTTCTATTTGTCGTGACGCCACTCTCAGAATTGCGGTCAGTGGTGACCGCCACTGCAGGTTGAGGGTCGCCTGGGGCTGATGGTGTGTGCAGTCAGTTGGGATAGCCTCCTGAGAGTGAGGCAAGCCCCAGGGCCCTGTGTAGGTGTGTAGAACCACAAGGCGCAGAATAACTCCACACAAGCAGGATGTCTTTCAGGGGTTTTACTCACAGTTGATGGCACGGTGAGTAACCCGGGCGTAGCTGGGATGAACCAGGCTGGAACCAGGTATCCTTCAGGCTGACTTCTGATGGTGACTACCAACTCGCCTTCCTTAGCCCTTGGTGGTTTGGGGTAACCCCGACTTTTAGTCCCTATGGGGGTCACCCAGGGAAGTTGCTGAAGCCTCTCTCCCCTTCGTTTGCCGTTTGCTTGTTGCCTGGGCCAGATCACTCCAGCTGCTTGCCTCCTGTGAACTATGGGCCCTAACTGTGGCTACGTGGCTGCGGCTTTTAGGTGTTGTGGTGTGGGCTTTGAGGGCCCCACACCGGCAGGTTTAGCAAGGAAAGGTGGATCTATCCCCGCTCCGGGATCTGCCGCCCGTTTGGGCCTGGTACTCCCTAGCAGTCTCCTTACTTCCCACTCTGTGCTCTCTCTCTAGCTGGAGATGGGTTTCGGGTAGCACTCCTAGGTGACCGTTCTCCCCCGTCGGTAGCCACTGCGCGGGCGCTGTCAGACTGCAACAGCCCCAGGGGTAGGGGTCAGCTCCTCTCGGAGCTCCCTGGACTCTGCACTGCACCGGCTCACTGCTCCTCCTCTCCTGTTCTTGCCTACGCCACCTAGCAACCAGGCTCTCTTACCACACCCCTTGAGTGGAGATGGAGGCTTTTGGCCCCCTCCACTATTCCAGTGGAGGTGAAGGCTTTTCCCCCTCCCGGGATCCCCAGGGGTCCTCTCATAGGTACATGTGTGAGACCTGATCACTATGCGCCTGTGTAGTCACACCTCGGTCAGCCTTCTGGATTACCTGTATTGTACTGTCCCCAGCATTGGTGCAGTACTCAGTGGTGCCTGACCAGGTCAGGGGCGCCACATTCCCCCTTAGTTATCACCAGCACGTCCTCGGGCTGCAAGACAACATTTTAAAATGCATAAAACATTAAAACATGGTAAAACATTTTTAAAACCACCAGGTACCATACATCACCACCCTCCACCCACAAGTCCGTTAACCCACCCAAAACCCTCTCACGTTGGCCGCGCCTTCAGCCACTTCTGGCAGGATGTAGAGGCGGCTTTCATGGTCTGGTGGTCTTCAGGGTATACCTGGCCTGGTGGAGCCGCGCCTTCAGCCTCTTCTGGCAGGATGTAGAGGCGGCCTCCACAGTTGGTGCTGACCAGGTACCCTCTTTGTGGTGGAGAGCCAGGCCCCATAAACAGGCATGCTCTCTGGTCGCAGGTAAGCCAAGGCCCTATATACGGACGTGCTCCCTGGTTGCAGACGAGCCAAGCCCCTAAACAGGCTGACTCTGGTGGTGGTGGTGCCCTCTGGTGTAACTATTTACACTGCGAGAGTTTGTGGCTATAGCCAGTTCATAGCCTTAAGGTTCATTTCTCACATTAGTTTATGTGGGCACATTGCTTAAACTTGAAAACGTTGCAAAACTTCAAACTTGTCAAACAGTAACTTGGTGTACTTTACTTTATGCAGATTCCTCTTCACCAGACGGTGTTAGGTCTTCCTCATCCCAGCGGGAATATGGCAACATCTCCGGCTCTGGGTATGGATCCACTGCTGGTGGCTCCTGAGTCAGCTCCTCAGCTTCCTGGCCTCCCCTCCCCCTTAGTTCTTCTGAGCACTCCTTTGATGGCAGTGCTGGGGATGGACTTTCATCAGCAGGCCCAGGCGGGGGACTCTTTGGCGTGGTTGCTGCAGGGGTTGCCGGAATCCTCTTGGGGGTATGCGGAGGTAGCATGTACCGGTCCACCATCTCCTGTGGGAACTTGGCCTCCAGGTCAGCCTTCAGCTGCCAGTATGCAGGGTCCTCACCTACCAGGGACTTCCTAGCAGGGACTTCCTTAGACTGGGGAGCGGTGTCTGCTCTGGCCTTTCAGGCCGGGGTAAACAATGGTACGTCTGTCTTTTCTTGGCGGGCCGCGCCCGGCATGGCGGCGGCCTGGATGGGCGTTTCTGGCGCAGCTTGGATCGGCGTCGCAGCTGCGATGGGGTCTTTGTAGGCTGGGCTGGGCGTCGCTGCAGCGATCTGGGCTTGGCGGGCCGCACCTGACGGGGCTGCGGCCTGGTTCAGCACCTCACTTGCGGCGCGGATGAGGGTCGCGGTGGCAGCCGGTTCTCTGCGGGCCGGATTGGGCGTCGCTGCAGGGACCGGGTCTTGGTGGGCCGAGCAGGGCATCGCTGCGGCGGCCTGAGCTTGGCGGGCTGCACCTGGAGTGGCTGCGGCCTGCTTCAGCGTCGCCGCGCCGGACGCCTCTTCAGGGACCGCGGACGTGGCAGCAGGGGTCGGGGCACTCGCGCTGGCAGGGGCATCACTGGACTCACCCATCGGTGGCAGCATCGGGGTCTGAGTCGTCACCGCCCGGTCTGGCACTCGGCGCGCGGCTCTCTCTTCATAGGCCTGAACCGCCGCGGTCATTCCCAGGAACTCCGCACGTCCCTCTCTGATCAGCCTTCCGACCCTGGCCTCCAGTTGATCGCAGAACTCGGCGAGCTCCCGACACCACCAGGCAGCGGAGCCTGGCTCTGGGTCTCTGCATTCAGACGCCATTTTCTCTAACAACAAGCTGCTGGCTTCTTTTCCGTTCCGCCGTCTCTGGACGCTTCCGCTCTCTTCACAAGCGAGGTCAGAACTCTGCAGGGGATCTCTGGGTAGCCACACCTCTTCGTGGGCGGTAACTTCTCCCAGCGCGGGCTGCTGTTGTTTTTCAGCGCGCTTTTCATGGTGGCAATATGGCGGCGCTTCCAATTTTTCAAGCGGACCGCCCAGGCACATGGTCACCTGTCTGGACAGGTCTAGTCCTTATCCTGTTCGTGACGCCAGATGTGAAGCCCCACAAGTGCAGTGTCGGTGCATTACCTTCAGGGACTCCACTCGGCTGGATCTTGTCACAGGTAGGAAATCTTCTATTTGTCGTGACGCCACTCTCAGAATTGCGGTCAGTGGTGACCGCCACTGCAGGTTGAGGGTCGCCTGGGGCTGATGGTGTGTGCAGTCAGTTGGGATAGCCTCCTGAGAGTGAGGCAAGCCCCAGGGCCCTGTGTAGGTGTGTAGAACCACAAGGCGCAGAATAACTCCACACAAGCAGGATGTCTTTCAGGGGTTTTACTCACAGTTGATGGCACGGTGAGTAACCCGGGCGTAGCTGGGATGAACCAGGCTGGAACCAGGTATCCTTCAGGCTGACTTCTGATGGTGACTACCAACTCGCCTTCCTTAGCCCTTGGTGGTTTGGGGTAACCCCGACTTTTAGTCCCTATGGGGGTCACCCAGGGAAGTTGCTGAAGCCTCTCTCCCCTTCGTTTGCCGTTTGCTTGTTGCCTGGGCCAGATCACTCCAGCTGCTTGCCTCCTGTGAACTATGGGCCCTAACTGTGGCTACGTGGCTGCGGCTTTTAGGTGTTGTGGTGTGGGCTTTGAGGGCCCCACACTGGCAGGTTTAGCAAGGAAAGGTGGATCTATCCCCGCTCCGGGATCTGCCGCCCGTTTGGGCCTGGTACTCCCTAGCAGTCTCCTTACTTCCCACTCTGTGCTCTCTCTCTAGCTGGAGATGGGTTTCGGGTAGCACTCCTAGGTGACCGTTCTCCCCCGTCGGTAGCCACTGCGCGGGCGCTGTCAGACTGCAACAGCCCCAGGGGTAGGGGTCAGCTCCTCTCGGAGCTCCCTGGACTCTGCACTGCACCGGCTCACTGCTCCTCCTCTCCTGTTCTTGCCTACGCCACCTAGCAACCAGGCTCTCTTACCACACCCCTTGAGTGGAGATGGAGGCTTTTGGCCCCCTCCACTATTCCAGTGGAGGTGAAGGCTTTTCCCCCTCCTGGGATCCCCAGGGGTCCTCTCATAGGTACATGTGTGAGACCTGATCACTATGCGCCTGTGTAGTCACACCTCGGTCAGCCTTCTGGATTACCTGTATTGTACTGTCCCCAGCATGGGTGCAGTACTCAGTGGTGCCTGACCAGGTCAGGGGCGCCACATCACCAATATCACCACAACCGTGGGTGGCGTCACGGACAATAATCAAATCCCCACCATCCAATCAAACCCCCCTTTTCACTCACGGGCGAGGAATGCCGCTCAAGTCCCCGGGATCCGGCCCACTACAGAGAAGCAGCAGCAGCCGGACCCGAGCAGTGGGAGAGCGCAGCGTCCCCTACTCCGCCCGCGACAACTTAGCGTCACGAACAGGATCCTACCGTTCTACCAACTGGTGGAAGTGCGCCTTGTTTGACCGCCGGAGGCGTCCGGCCGAAAAATTTGTGAAGCCGCCATCTTGGGCGCGAAGAATTCCCGCTCGAGCGTCTCCTTGAGTAGTGGAGGCGCGAAGGCCAAAACCCCGCCCCTGTAGAGGAGGAGCCGGAAAGAGACTAAGGGGAACTGATGGTGTCTGGCCGCATGTAGCCCGCGGCTATGGAAGCAGGGACGCCAGGACCCTGCGGCCATTTACTGGTTCCTGGAAGAGGCCGCTGCTAAAGATGCTGAGTCCGACCGACAACACCGTGGTCCCCGCGCCTAGCACCGCAGCATGGGTGGAAGTCCGGACCGTCCAGCTAAGCAGCCGTCTGCAGGTCCGCATGCAGCTCCTCCTGGAGGAGTGGGAGGCCGACATGGCGGAAGTGGTGGCGGCCATACGGAGACGCGAGGTGGAGGGAGTCTTGGAAGGGAGGGTAAGTGACCCACGCCCCTGTACCCCTAGTGGGTCGGTCATAGCGGCCGAGGGACCCGGTCCATACCCGCTCGCCCTGCTACCTCCCCCGCTACCCGTGTTGGCTGCTGCTGCCCCGCCACTAGGCCCGCTACCACCACCACCGGTAGCGGTACCCTGCCAATCCGCCCCGGCGGACCGACCTGCAGCAGAAGCTCGTGATCGCCCTGATTTGCTTCCATGGAAGAAGCCGAAGGCTGAGCCCGTCAGCAAAGATGCACCGGAGGCACGGCGGGGATGCAGCTGCCAGGAGGCAGAGCAGGCCATGTCACAGCGGGGTCCCTCATTACCGAAGGTACCAGTCGTAGCCGGCACAGGGGGACTCCGGCTGGGCCCATCCCCCACACCGCCTAAACCGGAGCAAGCAGAAAGTGCTCCGCACCGGGAGCGGCAGCAAAGGCAGCTGCGCCACGAGATTGCTGATTAAGAAAGAAAAGTTAGAGCATGGTAGCGGTTCCCGGTTACCTTGCTGTCGGCCCCCATTGGGACTCTGCTGATGTTCCAGACGGCCCTCAAGGCTAAGGAGTCCGGTTGGAGGAGCAGTCGTAACCGCATCATCGGCAGCTGAAAATGGAGTCCTGTGGGACAGTGTCACCCCTGTGTGAGGGTGGCGTTGGGGGCTCGTGCTGTTCGGTGGTGGATTGTGGGAAAGCTGCGGAGGAAGTTGTACCGGAGCCAGGTGTTGTGGATGGCCCCTGGGACCCAGCTGACGGTCCCCGTCGGGACCCTACGGCAAGTCTCCGTTGGGATCTTACAGTTTTGTTTGTGGTAGCCCATTGGCTACGAAGCACTGTTGTCCCCGTGGGGACTGCTTACAAGTTTTGCATAAGGGACTCCTTATGGACAAGCCTGAGAACTAGCAAGGCAACCACGAACTTGTGGCTTGTAAATAATTATGTTTGTGGCTTTTACCGTTGACGCCTCCGGAGAGGCAGATTGGAGGAAGGGCCCGCAGTGGAGCAGGCTGGGGCCCAGCCACTACCGGAACCAGTGGCGATCCTCTGGAGGTTTCAGGGGTTCCCCATGGACGTGGGTCCCCTGAAAAGGACAGAACCCGCTCGGGCAACTTGTGCAGGACTGGGGTCAAGGGGTGCTGCCTGTTGCTTAGGGGAAGCATCAGGGCCAGGTTGCTTGGGTGGGAGAGAGCGGAAGCCGTAACCGTAACGTTTAAGTAAGAGTACCTCCCGATGTGGGAAGATGTTATTTTAATTGTAATCCCTGTTTTACTGTTTTTCTATTTTTCAGTTTGTGAAAATAAAATCGGTGATGGACGGGCAGCCCGCGGACGGTCTGCATTTAACTAAGGGGGAATATGGTGCCCTGGACAAGTCAGGGGCCACAGAGCACAACACCCACACACCCCACACTCCCGGTCAGGCACACCGAAGTCAGACACAAAACCCTTGTTGCCTTCCTCCAGGGGCTGATGTTCACACCAGGGGGTGGGCCAGGCGGTTGGCCCCGCCCACCGAGGAGTTCACAGTCCTGGAGGAGGGAAAAGTAAACAGTTTAGCTTTGGAGGTGAAAGTGAGAGGAAGGAGATTGGTAGTGGAGCAACTAACTGACAGCGTCCGGGTGTGTGGCCCGGGCGGTACAACAAGGTTAGCAGACGGTGGTGACCGTCTGCAGGAGTGGCCTATCAGAGTTAACCGTAAGGACCGTGGACGGGCGGGGGCCCGGCGGTACCGGACCGGTACGCAAAGAGAAGCCAGCACCATCTGGCAGGGGCTTACGGACCCCGGCAAGGCTAGGAGTCGCCGTGAATTTGCCGAATTCGTTAGTGTTGTTGTGTTGTAGTGTTGTTTTACCGTGAACTGTGTCATCGTCATTGGGCTGAGTGAGTACCACCGTTCCGTGCGGTACAGCGCTGCCCTCCCGCGACCCTGCACCTCACCAGGCCCTGTAACTCGCCTGTCATCCATCCCTACCCCATCACCGGGCCCCGGGACAACCAACCCCCTACCCACGGAGGGGAGAACTAACAACAAAGCTGCTCCCTGTCACCGCTCCCGGGATCCCCATCTAGAGCAGCGGTGGTGTCACCAATATCACCACAACCGTGGGTGGCGTCACGGACAATAATCAAATCCCCACCATCCAATCAAACCCCCCTTTTCACTCACGGGCGAGGAACGCCGCTCAAGTCCCCGGGATCAGAGCAGCGGCAGCAGCAGCCGGACCCGAGCAGTGGGAGAGCGCAGCGTCCCCTCCTCCGCCCGCGACAACTGCTTTACACGTTGCAATTTCGCATACGATATCGTATGCGATTTGCAACGCCCCCATTGTATGTGTGGCACGTTCAATTTGTTGAACGTGCCGCACAAACGATTAACCCCCGTAACCCCACGTACTTACCCATCCATACGACATCGATGTGGGCGGCGAACGTCCACTTCCTGGAGTGGGAGGGACGTTCGGCGTCACATCGACGTCACGCGGCAGCCGGCCAATCGAAGCGGAGGGGCGGATATGAGCGGGACGTAAACATCCCGCCCACCTCCTTCCTTCCGCAGAGCCGGCCGGGAGCCGCAGGACGCAGGTAAGATCTGTTCATCGTTCCCGGGGTGTCACTGCGATGTGTGCTTCCCCGGGTACGATGAACAACCTCACATTCAATTCATGAGGAATGAACGACGTGCGTGCGATGAACGTTTTACTGTTCAATCGCAATCGCACGTAGCTGTTACACACTACAATGTAACTTACGATGCCGGATGTGCGTCACTTACAACGTGACCCCGCCGACACATCGTAAGACACATTGTAGCGTGTAAAGCGGGCTTTACCCCAACCTGTGTTTCTTCAAAAATAATCCTTACCCTGAAAAAAACTGTAGCGCTTTTTTTTTTTTTTTTTTTTTTTTTTAGGAAAAAAGATAATAGAAGACAGGGACACCCGGTATTAAGGAAATCAATTAGCACAGATAAAAGCAGGAAGTAAAGTTTCCACGATCTTTAACCTTTATCTTAGTTTTAAAAAAACAAACAAACTGTGTCTTCCTCACAATCACCAGGTCCAGAATTGAGTCTCCAGTATGGTGTCTGTTATTTTCTTGAAGTCGTCAGTGCTGCAGCCAATAACTAATCTCAATGATTCTGAATGGCTCTTGCCATCAACTTGGGCTCAGCGAATGACCTCAGTTATTGGCTGCAGATCTGTTGATGTGACGTCAGCGCAGCGGACAAGAACAGACACCAGCAGCCATGACCAGGCACTGTATCCAGGGAGGTAGAGTAAAGCAGTTTATTTTAAAACAGCAGCTGGGAAAGGGGGGTTGTCTGAAACTGGGAAACCCCTTAAAAAACGAATATGTCAGCAGGTTTCCGCTCTATAATCTGAGAGTACCATATTGTAGGAACAGAGTCCCTGATTATAGTGATATCACTTATTAGGCTGCTTTTTGCTGTTTCAATACAATCAGTGCTTTATCAGCAAGGTCACAAATCTCTCAACAGTAAAGGGGGCTTTACACGCTACGATATCGTTCATGTTTTGTCATTGGGGTCACGTTGTTAGTGACGCACATCCGGCGTCATTAACGATATCGCAGCGTGCGACACATACCTGCGACCTTAAGCGACCTCAAAAATGGTGAAAATCGTTCACCATGGAGAGGTCGTCCCAAACTCAAAAATCGGTAAGGGTGGTTTTTCGTTGTGGTTCGTCGCTCCTGCGGCAGCACACATCGCTATGTGTGACACCACAGGAGAGAGGAACGTCTCCTTACCTGCCGCCGGCCACAATGCGGAAGGAAGAGGTGGGCGGGATGTTTACATCACGCTCAGCTCCGCCCCTCCGCTTTGATTGGCCGGCCGCTTAGTGACGTCGCGGTGACGTCGCTGTGATGCCGAACGTCCCTACCCCTTGAGGGAGGGATTGTTCGGCAGTCACAGCGACGCCGCCGACCAGGTAAGTACGTGTGACGCTGCCGTAGCGATAATATTTGCTACGGCAACGATCACAAACAATCGCATGCACGACAGGGGAGGGTGCTTTCGCGCTCGATTTCGCTAGAAATTGCTAGCGATATCGCTACCGTGTAAAGCCCCCTTAAGAGACTCGTGACATAACCATAGAAACATGAGGCTGAAAGACTGAAAAACACTGAAGAAGTAAAATTTATAAAAAACAAAATATGTCTCAATTTCAAAACTTTTGGCCATAACTGTTCCAGAACAGTCTCAAGAACTGTCCCAGGTGCTGACGTGACGTGTTTGAAGCATCGGTTATGTGTCATGTACTTCCCATTAAGCAAGCGAGCAACCTAATTAAGTCTACAGTAGGTAACAGGTAATCATATTTTAATAAAGTTGATGACTAGATAGAAAAGTTAATTACACTACTGTATAATAAGATTAATAATAATAATAATAATCAACACAAGAATGAGATTTAACAGTAGGCCCCACTGGTAAAAGGATATTGGAGTGGATTCCAAACTATTGTAAATTCTTCTAATAGGGTGACCCCAGTTTTATAGTACATACACTACTGTTCAAAAGTTTGGGGTCACTTACTGTAAGTATATAGTTTCTTCTTTTCTTAAAAGCTGTACATACAAGTGCATCTCAATAAATTAGAATATCAGCAAAAAGTTTTTTTTTCATTTATTCAATATAAAAAGGAAAACACATATATTAGATAGAGCCATTACACACAGAGTGATCTATTTCAAGTGTTTTTCTGTTAATGTTGATGATTATGGCTTATAGCCAATGAAATCCCAAAAGTCATTATCTCAGAAAATTAGATTATTATATAAAACCGACTGAAGAAATGATTTTAAACTCAGAAATTTTGGCCAACTGAAAAATATGTAGATTAAATGCACTTAATGCTTAGTCGGGGCTCTTTTTGCACGAATTACTGCATCAATACGGCATGGCATGGAGGCGATCAGCCTGTGACACTGCTGATGTGTTATGGAAGCCAAGTTGCTTTGATAGCAGCCTTCAGCTCATCTGCATTGTTGGGTCTGGTGTCTTTCATCTTCCTCTTGACAAGACTCCATAGACTCTCTATGAGGTTTAGGTCAGGCGAGTTTACTGGCAGATCAAGCACAGTGAAACTGTAGTTATTACACCAGGTATTGGTAATTTTGACAGTGTGGACAGGTACCAAGTCCTGCTGGAAAATATCTCCAAAAAGCTTGTTGGCAAAGGGAAGTATACAGTGCTCTAAAATTTCCTCGTAGATGGCTGCGCTGACTTTGGTCTTGATAAAACACAGTGGACCTACACCAGCAGATGACATGGCTCCCCAAACCATCACTGATTGTGGAAACTTCACATGAGACCTCAAGCTGCTTGGATTGTGGCCTCTCCACTCTTCCTCCAGACTCTGGGACCTTGATTTCCAAATGAAATGCAAATTTTACTTTTATCTGAAAACAACACCTTGGACTACTAAGCAACAGTCCAGTTCTTTTTCTCCTTGGCCCAGGTAAGAAGCTTCTGGTGTTGTCTATTGGTCATGAGTGGCTTGACACAAAGAATGCGACAGTTGTAACCCATGTCCTGGATATGTCGGTTTGTGGTGGCTCTTGAAGTACAGTGGATCCTCTGTTTATGAATAACTTGGTGTGCAAGTATTTCGCTGTACGAGTAAATCTTGTTATAATTTTGTAACTCAGTTTATAAGTAATCTTTGCTGTACGAGCAAATACTCACCACACACACACTTCCGGTTCCGTACTTTCACCGCGCTCTGACCCGCTCTTGCAGTCCGCACAAACACGCACACACACGCACAAACACACACGCACACACACATATCCTGCCCACCTTACCTTCCGTTCCCTCGTCAGTCTCCTGGTTCTTGTAGTCCGCAGGTACAGTATGTTTATCGGGTAACCATCACGACGATGGAGGAACGTCCGCTGTCAGTGCTTCTCAAAGGCAGCACGCTGGCCAATCAGAGGCAAGCGGCTCCTGCATCATTGCAATGGTTACCCGACACACATATTGTACCTGCAGACTACAAGAACCAGGAGGCCAGTGAGGGAACGCAGGGTAAGGTGAGCATAGTGTGTGTGTGTGTGTGTGTGTGTGTGTGTTTGTGTGTGTGTGTGTGTGTGGTTGTGCATGTTTGTGCATGTGTGGAATGGCACACTGGGGACATTGCACAAGTTGTGGAACGAATTGTCTGAGCTTCCATTATTTCCCATGGGAAATTTTGCTTTGCTAGACGAGTAACTTGGTTTACAAGCACACTCCCAGAACAGATTTTTCTTGTAAACCAAGGTTCCACTGTACTCACTCCAGCAGCAGTCCACTACTTATGAATCTCCCCCAAATTTTTGATTGGCCTTTTCTTAACAATCGTATCAAGACTGCGGTTATCCCGGTTGCTTGTGCACCTTTTTTACCACGCTTTTTCCTTCAACTCAACTTGTCATTAATATGCTTGGATACAGCACTCTTTAGCAATGACCTTTTGTGGCTTGCCCTCTTTGTGTAGTGTGTCAGTGACTGCCTTCTGGACATGTGTCAAGTCAGCAGTCTTCCCCATGATTGTGTAGCATACTGAACCAGACTAAGGGACCATTTTAAATGCTTAGGAAGCCTTTGCAGGTTTTTTGTGGCAATAACTTTTGGGTTTTCATTGGCTGTAAGGCATAATCATCAACATTATCAGAAATAAACACTTAAAATGACTATATAATATATGGGTTTCCCTTTTTGTATTGAATTACTGAAATAAATTATCTCTTGATGGTATTCTAATTTATTGAGATACACTTGCATCTAACAATAGGATATTATTTGAGTGTTCAAACTCATGTTGGAAGCAGATATTTTGTATAAATAGTTTTGAAAATACAGTCATTATTATAAAGTAATTTGATTGAAATTATAGAGGATGTTTATAAATGTAAGATACAAAGCACAATAAAAGTTTGTGTAATGGGAAGTATGGTCAATATAAAGGGAGATGGGAGAAATAGTTTAATCACATATCACTTACTTATCATTTCTAATTGTTGTTAAAAGCTGGATAAGCCTGGCAGCTCAGAGATTACTAAATGGGTCTGTAATAATACTAGCTTCAGAAAACCGCAAAAAAAGGGGTTTTTTTTTTTACACATTTCTCCTGAAGGACATATTCACCTGATACATGGTAAAAAAACCCTCCAAAAAACAGTTCACTGCAGGATGCAAACAGACCCCAAATGACTCTGACCTATCAAGACGTAGGGCCTGATTCATCAATGCTTTTATGCCAGTATTCTGTTTTCAAAAGTCCCATAATTTTTGGCAGAACTGGCTTTCTGCTCAACTCCAACCACATGCATAAAGATGGGGCATTATAATCGCTGCTCATCAAATTCATGATGAGTGGCGGTCACAAATCTTACTCCAGCAGCGAGCCACTTCTCCAATGGTCCTGATTCATGGATTGGGCACGTCTGACTCTAGCAAGCTGCACAACCCCTCATAAGGACCTGTATGAACAACACTGGTCTTGATTAATTGGTCCAATAGACTTCAGAAGACCTTTGAAAATGTCATATGGTATTTGTCACCAAGACATTAGCAGGCGATGCCCAAAACCAAGTAAGTTGCAAATTGGGGCCTCTGTGAATCAGATTTTTTTTCACACAAATCCTAGAGATGTTCGACTAAATTAAAATATGGGATATTTAGACACCAAGTCAACACTGTTATGTTTCTAAAACTATCCCTAAACATTTTTTCTCAGCATGATCCCTTTTCCTGCGGAAAGTCCACTGGAATTAGAAAATATTGTTGCCATGAAGGTCTGCAACAATGTTTAGGTAGGTGGTAGGTATTAATGTGTCGCCCTGGACAAGCCAGGGACCACAGAGCCCAACACCTACACACCCCACACTCCCTGCAGGCACATCAAGGTCAGACACAAAACCCTTGTTGCCTTCCCCAGGGGCTGATGTCCACACCAGGGGGCGGAGCCAGGTGGTTGGTCTCCACCCACCAAGGAGTTCACAGTCCTGGAGGAGGGAAAAGGAGCAGTTCAGTTTTGACAGTGAAAGTGGAAGGAGGAAAAGTGAGCAGTAGTGAAGTGGCAAGAGAGCAGACTGAAGTGAGTCCGGGTGTGTGGCGCGGACGGAGCAGCAAGGTTGGCAGACGGTGGTGACCGTCTGCAGGAGTGGCCTATCGGAGTTTGCCGTAAGGACTGTGGACGGGCGGTGGCCCGGCGGGACCGGACCGGTACACAAGGAGAAGCCAGCACCATTGGCAGGGGCTTTTCGGACCCCGGCAAGGCTAGGAGTCGCCATGAAGTTGCCGAATCCGTTAGTGAAGGGGACCTCCGGGTTTCCAAACAGTCAAGTCCCGACAGAAGGCAACTGTCCAACCGTGAAGGGGAGACACCGCCACCGCCAAGGGCAACCGTTTCCCAGGGCCAGCGCCTGCGGGCAAAAGGGGCTCCTCCGGCCCACATCCAGGCCGGGGAGCGGGTTACCGGTGGGAACCCATCGGAATCAACATAGAACATAGGTGCAGGGAGAGACAGTCATCACTAACCTGCAAGGAACAACAACACCGCAGCCGTCCGAGGGACCCGTCCATACAGCCGCTTGTTTTACCGTGAACTGTGTCATCATCATTGGGCTGAGTGAGTACCTCCGTGCCGTGTGGCACAGCGCTGCCCCTGCGACCCTGCACCTCACCAGGCCCCGCAACCCGCCTGCCATCCACTCCTACCCCATCACCAGGCCCCGGGACAACCAACCCCCTACCCACGGAGGGGAGAAATAACAACAAAGCTGCTCCCTGTCACCGCTCCCGGGATCCCCGTCCAGAGCAGCGGTGGTGTCCACACAATCACCACAACCGTGGGTGGCGTCACGGACAATATCCCCAACACCAAACCGCCCCTTTTCACTCACGGGCGAGGAGCGCCGCTCGAGTCCCCGGGATCCGGCCCATCGCTCGAGCCACCGAGCAGCAGCAGCCGCAGAGCAGCGGCAGCCGGACCCGAGCAGTGGGAGAGCGCAGCGTCCCCTCCTCCGCCCACGAAAACTTGGCGTCACGAACAGGATCTTACCGCTCTGCCGTCTGGTAGAGGTGCGCCTTGTTACCGCCAGAGGTGTCCGGCCAGAAAATTTCAGAAGCCGCCATCTTTGGCGCGAAAAGTTCCCGCTCGAGCGTTTCCACGAGTAGTGGAGGCGCGAAGGCCAAAACCCCGCCCCGATAGAGGAGGAGCCGGAAAGAGGCTAAGGGGGACGAAATGGCGGATGGTCGCATGTGAGCGCGGCTATAGAAGCAGGGACGCCAGGACCCTGCGGCCATTCACTAGTTCCTGGAAGAGGCCGCTGCTAAAGATGCTGAGTCCGACCGACAACACCGTGGTCCCCGCGCCTGGCCCCGCAGCGTGGGTGGAAGTCCGGACCGTCCAGCTAAGCAGCCGTCTGCAGGTCCGCATGCAGCTCCTCCTGGAGGAGTGGGAGGTCGACATGGCGGAAGTGGTGGCGGCCATACGGAGACACGAGGTGGAGGGAGTCTTGGAAGGGAGGGTAAGTGACCCACGCCCCTGTACCCCTAGTGGGTCGGTCATCGCGGCTGAGGGACCCGGTCTGTACCCGCTCGCCCTGCTACCTCCCCCGCTACCCGTGTTGGCTGCTGCTGCCCCGCCACTAGGCCCGCTACCACCACCACCGGTAGCGGTGCCCTGCCAATCCGCCCCGGCGGACCGACCTGCAGCAGAAGCTCATGACCGCCCTGATCCGCTTCCATTTGAGAAGCCGAAGGCTGAGGCCGTCAGCAAAGATGCACCGGAGGCACGGCGGGGATGCAGCTGCCAGGAGGCAGAGCAGGCCATGTCACAGCGGGGTCCCTCATTACTGAAGGTTCCGGTCGTAGCCGACACGGAGGGACTCTGGCTGGGTCCGTCCCCCGCACACGCTGAACCGGAGCAAGCAAAAAGTGCTCCATACTGGGAGCGGCGGCAACGGCAGCTGCGCAGAGAGATCGATGCCCGAGAGGGGTGTAGAGCGGATGTGCATGCCCGCATGAATATGGAGGAAGATCGCCTGCAGCGAACTACCATCGGGGTCCAGAGCGGTGCACCATGTGAAGTTGGCACTAGAGCCCCACGAGTGAGAATGGACTGTTGAGCCGCAAAAGGCAGCGGTCCACCGCTGCAAATTGTCCCCGTTGGACCCACCTGTGTGTGTGTGTTAAAAGTTTTGAAGTTTGAAAATGAAAATGAATAATTGCTGGAAAGTTACCTGATTGACAAGCCTTGATTTGGAACCGGTCGTAGCCGGCAACTGGTCCCCGTTGGGACCCCCTTTTACAAATTCACATAGAAACTTCTATGAACATGCCTGAGAACTTGCAAGGCAACCACAAACTTGTGGCCTGTAAATAATTATGTTGTTAAAGCTCCCACCGTTGCCGCCTCCGAAGAGGCAGATTGGAGGAAGGGCCCGCAGTGGAGTAGGCTGGGGCCCAGCCACCACCGGAACCGGTGGCTACCCTCTGGGGGTTTCAGGGGTTCCCCATCGACGTGGATCCCCTGAAAGGGACAGAACCCGCTCGGGCAACTTGTGCAGGACTGGGGTCAAGGGGTTCTGCCTGTTGCTTAGGGGCAGCATCAGGGCCAGGTTGCTTGGGTGGGAGAGAGCGGAAGCCGTAACCGTTTACCGTTGCAATGTTTAAGTAAGAGTACCTCCCGATGTGGGAAGATGTTATTATACTTGTATGTCTGTTACCGTTTTCTATATTTTTATATTTTCCAGTTGGTGAAAATAAAATCGGTGATGGACGGGCAGCCCGAGGACGGTCTGCATTTTGCTAAGGGGGAATGTGTCGCCCTGGACAAGCCAGGGGCCACAGAGCACAACACCTACACACCGCACACTCCCTGCAGGCACATCAAGGTCAGACATAAAACCCTTGTTGCCTTCCCCAGGGGCTGATGTCCACACCAGGGGGCGGAGCCAGGTGGTTGGTCTCCACCCACCAAGGAGTTCACAGTTCTGGAGGAGGGAAAAGGAGCAGTTCAGTTTTGACAGTGAAAGTGGAAGGAGGAAAAGTGAGCAGTAGTGAAGTGGCAAGAGAGCAGACTGAAGTGAGTCCGGGTGTGTGGCCCGGACGGAGCAGCAAGGTTGGCAGACGGTGGTGACCGTCTGCAGGAGTGGCCTATCGGAGTTTGCCGTAAGGACCGTGGACGGGCGGTGGCCCGGCGGGACCGGACCGGTACACAAGGAGAAGCCAGCACCATTGGCAGGGGCTTTTCGGACCCCGGCAAGGCTAGGAGTCGCCGTGAAGTTGCCGAATCCGTTAGTGAAGGGGACCTCCGGGTTTCCAAACAGTCAAGTCCCGACAGAAGGCAACTGTCCAACCGTGAAGGGGAGACACCGCCACCGCCAAGGGCAACCGTTTCCCAGGGCCAGCGCCTGCAGGCAAAAGGGGCTCCTCCGGCCCACATCCAGGCCGGGGAGCGGGTTACCGGTGGGAACCCATCGGAATCAACATAGAACATAGGTGCAGGGAGAAACAGTCATCACTAACCTGCAGGGAACAACAACACCGCAGCCGTCTGAGGGACCCGTCCATCCAGCCGCTTGTTTTACCGTGAACTGTGTCATCATCATTGGGCTGAGTGAGTACCTCCGTGCCGTGTGGCACAGCGCTGCCCCTGCGACCCTGCACCTCACCAGGCCCCGCAACCCGCCTGCCATCCACTCCTACCCCATCACCGGGCCCCGGGACAACCAACCCCATACCCACGGAGGGGAGAAATAACAACAAAGCTGCTCCCTGTCACCGCTCCCGGGATCCCCGTCCAGAGCAGCGGTGGTGTCCACACAATCACCACAACCGTGGGTGGCGTCACGGACAATATCCCCAACACCAAACCACCCCTTTTCACTCACGGGCAAGGAGCGCCGCTCGAGTCCCCGGGATCCGGCCCATCACTCGAGCCACCGAGCAGCAGTAGCCGCAGAGCAGCGGCAGCCGGACCCGAGCAGTGGGAGAGCGCAGCGTCCCCTCCTCCGCCCACGACAACTTGGCGTCCCGAACAGGATCTTACCGCTCTGCCGTCTGGTAGAGGTGCGCCTTGTTACCGCCGGAGGTGTCCGGCCAGAAAATTTCAGAAGCCGCCATCTTTAGCGCGAAAAGTTCCCGCTCGAGCGTCTCCTCGAGTAGTGGAGGCGCGAAGGCCAAAACCCCGCCCCGATAGAGGAGGAGCCGGAAAGAGGCTAAGGGGGACGAAATGGCGGATGGTCGCATGTGAGCGTGGCTATAGAAGCAGGGACGCCAGGACCCTGCGGCCATTGACTGGTTCCTGGAAGAGGCCGCTGCTAAAGATGCTGAGTCCGACCGACAACACCGTGGTCCCCGCGCCTGGCCCCGCAGCGTGGGTGGAAGTTCGGACCGTCCAGCTAAGCAGCCGTCTGCATGTCCGCATGCAGCTCCTCTTGGAGGAGTGGGAGGCCGACATGGCGGAAGTGGTGGCGGCCATATGGAGACGCGAGGTGGAGGGAGTCTTGGAAGGGAGGGTAAGTGACCCACGCCCCTGTACCCCTAGTGGGTCGGTCATCGCGGCTGAGGGACCCGGTCCGTACCCGCTCGCCCTGCTACCTCCCCCGCTACCCGTGTTGGCTGCTGCTGCCCCGCCACTAGGCCCGCTACCACCACCGGTAGCGGTACCCTGCCAATCCGCCCCGGCGGACCGACCTGCAGCAGAAGCTCATGACCGCCCTGATCCGCTTCCATTGAAGAAGCCGAAGGCTGAGGCCGTCAGCAAAGATGCACCGGAGGCACGGCGGGGATGCAGCTGCCAGGAGGCAGAGCAGGCCATGTCACAGCGGGGTCCCTCATTACTGAAGGTTCCGGTCGTAGCCGACACGGAGGGACTCTGGCTGGGTCCGTCCCCCGCACACGCTGAACCGGAGCAAGCAAAAAGTGCTCCATACTGGGAGCGGCGGCAACGGCAGCTGCGCAGAGAGATCGATGCCCGAGAGGGGTGTAGAGCGGATGTGCATGCCCGCATGAATATGGAGGAAGATCGCCTGCAGCGAACTACCATCGGGGTCCAGAGCGGTGCACCATGTGAAGTTGGCACTAGAGCCCCACGAGTGAGAATGGACTGTTGAGCCGCAAAAGGCAGCGGTCCACCGCTGCAAATTGTCCCCGTTGGACCCACCTGTGTGTGTGTGTTAAAAGTTTTGAAGTTTGAAAATGAAAATGAATAATTGCTGGAAAGTTACCTGATTGACAAGCCTTGATTTGGAACCGGTCGTAGCCGGCAACTGGTCCCCGTTGGGACCCCCTTTTACAAATTCACATAGAAACTTCTATGAACATGCCTGAGAACTTGCAAGGCAACCACAAACTTGTGGCCTGTAAATAATTATGTTGTTAAAGCTCCCACCGTTGCCGCCTCCGGAGAGGCAGATTGGAGGAAGGGCCCGCAGTGGAGTAGGCTGGGGCCCAGCCACCACCGGAACCGGTGGCTACCCTCTGGGGGTTTCAGGGGTTCCCCATGGACGTGGGTCCCCTGAAAGGGACAGAACCCGCTCGGGCAACTTGTGCAGGACTGGGGTCAAGGGGTGCTGCCTGTTGCTTAGGGGCAGCATCAGGGCCAGGTTGCTTGGGTGGGAGAGAGCGGAAGCCGTAACCGTTTACTGTTGCAGCGTTTAAGTAAGAGTACCTCCCGATGTGGGAAGATGTTATTATACTTGTATGTCTGTTACTGTTTTCTATATTTTTATATTTTCCAGTTGGTGAAAATAAAATCGGTGATGGACGGGCAGCCCGAGGACGGTCTGCATTTTGCTAAGGGGGAATGTGTCGCCCTGGACAAGCCAGGGGCCACAGAGCACAACACCTACACACCCCACACTCCCTGCAGGCACATCAAGGTCAGACATAAAACCCTTGTTGCCTTCCCCAGGGGCTGATGTCCACACCAGGGGGCGGAGCCAGGCGGTTGGTCTCCACCCACCAAGGAGTTCACAGTCCTGGAGGAGGGAAAAGGAGTAGTTCAGTTTTGACAGTGAAAGTGGAAGGAGGAAAAGTGAGCAGTAGTGAAGTGGCAAGAGAGCAGACTGAAGTGAGTCCGGGTGTGTGGCCCGGACGGAGCAGCAAGGTTGGCAGACGGTGGTGACCGTCTGCAGGAGTGGCCTATCGGAGTTTGCCGTAAGGACCGTGGACGGGCGGTGGCCCGGCGGGACCGGACCGGTACACAAGGAGAAGCCAGCACCATTGGCAGGGGCTTTTCGGACCCCGGCAAGGCTAGGAGTCACCGTGAAGTTGCCGAATCCGTTAGTGAAGGGGACCTCCGGGTTTCCAAACAGTCAAGTCCCGACAGAAGGCAACTGTCCAACCGTGAAGGGGAGACACCGCCACCGCCAAGGGCAACCGTTTCCCAGGGCCAGCGCCTGCGGGCAAAAGGGGCTCCTCCGGCCCACATCCAGGTCGGGGAGCGGGTTACCGGTGGGAACCCATCAGAATCAACATAGAACATAGGTGCAGGGAGAGACAGTCATCACTAACCTGCAGGGAACAACAACACCGCAGCCGTCTGAGGGACCCGTCCATCCAGCCGCTTGTTTTACCGTGAACTGTGTCATCATCATTGGGCTGAGTGAGTACCTCCGTGCCGTGTGGCACAGCGCTGCCCCTGCGACCCTGCACCTCACCAGGCCCCGCAACCCGCCTGCCATCCACTCCTACCCCATCACCGGGCCCCGGGACAACCAACCCCCTACCCACGGAGGGGAGAAATAACAACAAAGCTGCTCCCTGTCACCGCTCCCGGGATTCCCGTCCAGAGCAGCGGTGGTGTCCACACAATCACCACAACCGTGGGTGGCGTCACGGACAATATCCCCAACACCAAACCACCCCTTTTCACTCACGGGCGAGGAGCGCCGCTCGAGTCCCCGGGATCCGGCCCATCGCTCGAGCCACCGAGCAGCAGCAGTCGCAGAGCAGCGGCAGCCGGACCCGAGCAGTGGGAGAGCGCAGCGTCCCCTCCTCCGCCCGCGACATTAACTCTTCCTATCAAAGTCAATATTGGTTTTGGTGCTTTCGTTTCTTCCTCCCCTTCTTTTACAAGCCAAAGCATTTTTTAAAATATTCTGAACTTTGTAAAAAAAATTATGTGGTTTCTGTCGTCATATTCTGAGAGCCATAACATTTTATTTTTCACTGGATGGAGCTGTGGAAAGAGCTTGTTTTTTTGTGTCGTGAGCTCTAGTTTTTATTGCTACCATTTGGGGTACGATGTGATCTTATATTTCATTTTGTGTGGGATGCAAGAATATAGACACGAATACATTTGAATATTGGACACAAGGAGCGGCATCTGCATTACAGGTCTTCGGGCCGCAGCAAAGCCTTTAGTGGACCGTATGCAGCCTGTTGGTTGTGCAGGTCTGCTCTACTGGATAACTACTTTGACACCCATGAAAATAACTTCATTAATGAATATCTGGCTGTATTTAGGGTCTTCCTACAAGACGTAATATACAGTTGTGTCAATGAGGCTAAGCTAAACCAAACCTCACACAACAGATGAAAGTCTAAGGGAGCAAATCAAAGCTGACGTAGCGCACTTCTGGCATACATAACTGGCACATTTGAAGAACTTAACGCCCTGTCTGGGCTTACCAAGCTCCGCCAAAATGGGCTATATATTAGTGTGAAAATGTCAAAGGTCGTAAAATTTTGGGCAACTTCCGCTTCTGGCTCCTATAAGTATTATTAAAGCAACAACCTGCTTTTTATGAAAAAAAAAGAGTTATGTAGTATGCTAAATTGCTATTCCTACTCAATGTCTTCTAATATATAGAACTGAATAAAAATAACACCCTATCTACAGAGGTATACAGTTTTTCCAAACGGCTTACTACCTGACTACAAAATGAAGTGTGTGTGTTCTACATGTGCTGTCCCTGTGCTATCCAGATAGCATATGTACAGTATAATCTGGTATACTTACCTGTCTCCGATGCTGCTGTCTCCAGCGCTGCTGTTACTTCCGAGTCTGTGGTCAGTGCACTGAATATGCATGAGGCATAATGACTCGGATGCAACAGCAGAGGCAGAGACAGCAGAGCTGGAGACAGATAAATATAAAATTTCTTTATTATTATGTCATCTGTGTTTTCTCCAGTATGTGTAACACTGAAGTCACACGGATCACATCAGTGTGACGCCCCTGAATTTGTCAGGGTGCACTCCTTTCTCTTTTGGTGCAGAGCTCAAACCCCCATGGTTCTGGGATCCTAATCTTTGGTATTGCTCCATCAGCATTCAAATCCTAGCCACACCACACACCCCACCCTGTCAGGCACACCAGTGCGTGGTCTAGCTGGAAAAGGGCCACTCGCCTAGGGGCCAGATAGGCTGGTGGGAGGGACATGGGAGAGTTGCGGAGTAGCTCCTAAAGAGTGAGGAGCTGGGAGTAGCAGCTCCCTCCAGTCGAGGAGTAGCTCCCAAAGAGTGAGGAGCTGGGAGTAGCAGCTCCCTGGAATTGAGTGGTAGCCCTCAAAGAGTGAGGAGCTGAAGGGAGTTGGAGCTTCCTGGGAGACGTTGGCTAGGTCACAAACGGTGGTCTGGGACCGGAGGAGTCGGAGACTCGGTCGCAGGGTATTAGAGAGGCGTGCCAGACTTAGTTTTGGAGAATGGTCGGCCCTGGAAAATCTAGTAACCGAACCAGTACCGAACACGGCGGGGTGCTGGACCATAGATCAGGGAGTAGCTTCCCTCAACCTGATAATTAACCTGTGGAGGATAATCTGTTTATGATTTTTCCCCAAGAGCTCAGACATCGAAGGCATCAACACAACGAGGGGGATAGGGCTTTCCTGCTTATGCGGCCCATTGAGATCCCAAGTGTCAGCCATCGAGAGCACAGCTCCTCTAACTAACCGTAGGGAGCAGGGCCCCGAAAGCTTCAGGCTGAGGGGTCACTCAGAACAGTCTAAATTTAGTGCATGGAGGCAGGTCCTGAACCATCAGCAATACCCATGGGGACAGATTCCCGGACGAGCTCCCACTGAAGTGGCAGTGGCACCCAGAGACTTGGTTTAATTCTGTGTCAGAATCTGCTTAATGGTCGCACCAACATCCATACCGCCTGAGTGAGTACGCTGCTCTCCCCTGACTCTCCCTGCCTGGCCTGCACCACGCTCCCCTACACCTCCATCATCCAGAGTCCCGGGGCCTCCCCTACCCGTGGAGGGAATGTCATCTGGCTGCCCCATTCCATCTCCCCCGGGTACTTCCATCGGCAGCGGCGGTACTCCCCTTACCGCGAACCACGGGTGGCGTCACGAACATTAATCCCCTGTAAATAGCCCCCTTTTCACCTTCGAGTGACCGCAAGCCCCCGGGTCCGGAGACCCTCAAACCACAGCAACCCCGGATCCAAGCAGTCCGACTGCTGCAGGGGCGGTACATTAGCATGCGGTCCATGTGACACCTGTGCTGCTGGCAGAAAATGGACATGTCGCGGTGTGGAGCAAACAGACACGCGTGTGCTCCACACAGACACACGGTCTGTGTGAAAACACAGATGTGTGAGTAAGCCCATTGATTTTATAGGGTCTACATGTGTCTGTGTCTCCGGTACGTGTGACATCCGTTTTCACATGTATGTGTGAAGGAGGCCTTACCCTGTGTCCTCTACAAGATACATATTACTAGGGTCAAAGAACAGAATTCTACGTGGTTTATTGTTCCATCCAACTGGGGATATGTGTGGCAGTAGTGGTCATATGCAAGAATTGGCATTTTCCCTGCACCAAATGGGAAATCTCAGCTTATAGATGGACTCGGTTATCTGTCACAATCTAACAGTCTATTTATCATCTGTGAGTTATGTAGGCAGGTTTCCTTGGCAGGAATACAGAGTTTCTGAAGAAACTTGGCGATTACTGACAGCAGGTAGACTTTGTGGGCGCACAGCGGCGGACCACAAAGGGTATAATTTGGCGCATTTGTACTAGAAACAAAGAATTATAAAACAGAAAAGCAATCAAAAGCCTGAATCAAGAATATCCGGATCTGACTGATATATTAATGTAATGTTTCTTGTAGGCTGGGTGAACGAACTTCCAAATTGCCTGTTGTGCCAATTTTCTAGAAAAGGAGGCTCCCAAGATGAAAAGGACTTCTTATCCCTCTGCTCCCCGTTAACCCTTTAAGTTCAATTTCATATTATTGATTGTAATATTCTATTGATTTACAAGGTTAGAGAAAAACAACAGATGTGCTGTAAAGTATGCTAGGCTGTGAAAAAGGCAGATGGCAGAACAGCACTCATCATGTATGCAGTGCAATATCCGTCATCGTCCCTGCTATCTATTAGCCCTCACAATCACAAGCTGCGTCGTAGGACTGGATCCTGTTTGCTTAAAATGCCATCTATAATGTGTCCAGTGTATGAGACAAAGATGTCTAATGGAGGTTTACAATATGTCCAGGCCTCGGTCACTTTTTTCCATTCTTTGTATCGATGTGAGAAGCTAAACAGGTGGCCACGTGTTAATTTTTCTAACTCCCCCACAGTTTTTGCGCAGAACACAAAGTACAAATGATAAAGTAACATATGGCATTAAAATAGGAAATCCTTAGTGATATCATCACACAACGTTATTGAATTTTACCACTACAGAATAATATAGAATCAATTCTTCTCTCTCAGATATAAGGCTGACCATCTCTATTGGTCAACTAATGGATTGTTCGACATGATAGCCCCCTGATGTAACCATACATTTCATGCCCCAACTGGTTTACAGTTCATGCCCCAACTGGTTTTCTACAACTAGAGAGGCCATGGCAAGAGCCATTAGATTATTACTGGACACCTGGTATACCTTAATCAGTGCATGTGTAGGTGGTTGTGTTTCCACTTCAGGATGTCCTTTGATAAGATGTCTTCAGAGTGTAGGCTCCAAAGGTTTGTCTATGTATCCCTGGATTTTGCGAGTTCACATCTCACAGCAGTGCTAGATGTTTGTCATTTTGAAGTATCTATTGTGTCCTGCATTCAGTTTCACTTGAGATTCGCCATGTCTGTGGTCCTATCATTTGTGTTACTTTACAAGAGCTTTCAGAAACACCTCTGAGCACCTGCATGAGACATTACTGATAGAGAATGACCAAATTACATCTTGTTGAAGATATAAATAGTGTTTTTATGTAAAAAAATAGGCTACTACATATTGTGAAGGGGGGCTATAGATAATTTCTGATGAAATACTTAACCTTGAAATGTAGGGGATTGGGGGAGATGGCCGATGAAACACATTATTTGCGTTACGTAAGCTTGCTCAGATATATGCATGTGACACAAGATGGCACCTGCATCCTGCCGACTACACTCTACCCTGGTATGCAAGAGGATGTCCAGGTGAAAGAAACTTACCAAGGAGAAAATCCAGGACCATTCACCAGAGGACACGTATACGCATGCTTGCTGAAAGCTGACTATGCCTCCCTTTCCTGTCTATATAAACTGATGCTTTACTAAATAAAGCAGTGAGGAACTGCGCCCTTCTCTGATCAAGGAGAGGTATACATCGGACTCTGTGTCTGGTGTCATTCTTCCACGCATGCACTTGATCCATATCAATTAGGTCAGAAGCAGGCAACTCGGGGACACCTGTAGTGTCCACCCCAACAATATGAAACCATCAGGGTGCTACAAGGTTCTGCATCCCCACAAGAATGCAGGGCCTACCCCCTAGGGCCCCGGGAGACCTGTGCCGGTAACAACAAAAAACAAGGTAATCCCAGTTTTTCCCCAACAATCCCCCATACAATGGTACTTAGCTAGGGTCGGACCAATTGATGCCGCCTAGTGGTGGAGCCAGACCAGTCCACTAGTTGACCAGGTGGGAGGGGAAGACTGTGGAGAGTAGTCAGACAGTACAGACTAGGAGAAGAGTGAAGGTGGGAGCGACGTGATGTCCTGACTCGGGTTAACGGTAACCTAGTACCCATGAGAGTTGTTGCCGGTGGAGTACGGTGGAGTACTCCCGGAACTACGCACTAACGGGGTACAGGACCCTAGGACAGGAAAGAGCTCCAAGCCGACCTGTTAACACCTGCACAGCGAGGGGACCATCAAGGACCTCGCTGACCCTAAAAATCCGAAGACTCAGTAGCAAAGGGAGAATCGGGGACAGGGCCAGAGACTCCAGCCCCACAGTGTTCACGCTACCGTCAGGCGGACAGAAGTGGACAAACCACCGGACGGGGACCCCTAGTTGCTCTACACCACAGGGACCCATTTACCAAAGACAGGTGCAGGGGAAGAAGGTACCAGAGTACTAAACTGGCACTGGGACGAAGGGGACCTGGAGGTGAAACCAGCCGGCCTCGGGTAACCAGTTACCATCAATCAGCATTGAGTAAAAACCAGTTGCACTATACCTCTGTGTGGACTACCTTCTTCCGACGCCCGTCACATCAACCATCCTCTGGTTGCGAAGGGTCTACCATCCAGGCTGCAATTAACACCAGCCCCAGTAGTGACATACTGCAGTGGCGGCTCCATACCTATAGCCGCAACACCGCAAGTGGCATCACATATGAACACTAACCTAAATCCCCTGTAAATACACCCCCATTATAAAAAGGGCCCAGGGCACGGAATCGGGCAACGGCCACCCCAGTGACATACCCAAGATATATACCACCCGGAATCGAGTACCCCATCTCCCTGGGCGTGACACCTGCCTTTCCTGTCTATATAAACTGATGCTTTACTAAATAAAGCAGTGAGGAACTGCGCCCTTCTCTCATCAAGGAGAGTTATACATCCGACTCTGTGTCTGGTGTCATTCTTCCACGCATGCACTTGATCCATATCAATTAGGTCAGGAGCAGGCAACTCGAGCACACCTGTAGTGTCCACCCCAACAATATATACAGTGTGATACTAAAATTTCAGTACCCCAAAATACAAAGGAAATTTGTCATCTTTAACTGTATGCCTTTTCGAGGTCATTTCATCTCCAACTTGCTTAACTGTTCACAATAACAGTAATTTTGACCAGAGGTGTCCAAACTTTTGCATGCCACTGTAGCCAGTCCCAGATGCATTTTTAGCTGTTAGCAATCCAAACAATATGGAGACATTTTATGGCTGTGTGACGCCCCTAACTCTATCAGGGTGTCACAGGGAACTGCACTCTCCTTTCTCTTAGTGCAGAACCCACCCTCCATGGTTCTGGGTTCCTACCTACTGCTATTGCTTCCATCAGCACTCAAATCCTAACCACACCTCACACCACACCCTGTCAGACACACCAGTGGGTTGTCTAGCTGGAATAGGGCCACCCGCTAGGGGTCAGGCAGACTGGTGGGAGGGACATAGTCAGATGAGTAGTAGCCCTCAAAGAGTGAGGAGCTGAGGGACTTGGTGCTCCCTGTGTGACCTTGGTTGGGTCGCAGACGGTGATCTGGGACCAGAGGAGTCGGAGACCTGGTCGCAGGGTATTGGAAAGAGTGTACTGACTTAGTTTTGGAGAACGGTCAGCACCAGAACATCTAGTAACCGGACCGGTACCGAGCACGATGGGGTACAGGACCCTAGATCGGGGAGTAGCTTCATGCAACCTGATAATTAACCTGGTTAAATATAGGGACCCCCATACAGCAGTATGAAAAGTCATGCTGGGCATTGTCTAGCCCAATTTGGTCAGTATGACCATTGCACAGACTCAAGTAACCAATATGGAGATAGGAGAACTGGAGTCAAAAAGTGCCAATAAAGTGAATATATTTTATTAAATACAATAAAAAGATGTGCAAACAGCAAAAAAGAGGTTAAAAACACATAGGGGTGTGAAAATGCATAATCAGGATCAAAATGGTGGACAATAATCACAGATGGCCAGTTGGAGTAATATAGATCAAGCAAAAGGGCAATGTTAGAACAGGCATAAACCAAAAGGTATACAGATAAAGTGCATGTGCAATGATACATGTAGTAGCCTGCTCAAGCGCACCCAGATCAATTAATAAGGCATAATACCATCCAATGAATGTTTGCAAAACATTCAAAGACAAAGTGGCCAGTGCATTATAAAGTGACTAATGCATGATCCCAAAAACACAAGAAGGAGGCTCCCCCATCCCCCACCAACGTACGTTTCGCCTAGTGAGCACCGTGCTCAAATTCGGCTTCCTCAGGGAGGGAGAAGGCAGCGCTATGCTCGTTGCAGTCAAGGGGATTTTTATTATAGGGCGCGCACACACTTCCGCGCACGTCACATCCTGAAGTGACGCGCGCGCACGTCGGCAGCGTCCCGATGGGGGCGGGCCGGCCGTCAGGCGGCAACACGCACGCGCGGGAGCAGGGACGCGTCATCCCACTCCCGCGAGAGCGCGGCAACCAAAGTGACGGCAGGCACGCCCACACCAGGAAGGAACAGACGGGCCGCGCGTGCAGAGGAAAATGACTAGGTAAACACAGAGAGATACGCAGCCCAGGTGGTAACCACAACAATGTGAACAGTAGAAAAACATATAATATAAATAGAATCCGGTGTCTTCATATACTTGATGATCATTAGGGACGGCGTATCCGAGATGGTAGGAAGGTCCAGGAATAGGAAAGTGCTTAATCCAAAAGAGGAGTACTGGAAGGATATATGTAAAGAACATATGGATTAATGTACACATAAAAGTGTGCACGCCAAATGATGCAGCAAGACTAAGCATAGCATATGGAAAAGAGAGAAAGGGAAAGCACAAAAGAATAAAACATGATAAAAGATAGAAATATATAAAAAACACACAAACCCTAAAAAATCAAATTAAAAATCAGACCTGGTGATAAAGGGAATTCAAGCACGTTACAGGAACGGAGCAAAACTCAGTGTTTCGTTGAGTCCCCTTGGGACCAGCGTGTCCAGACGGTGGATCCAACGAGTCTCACATTGGGCAAGTATTTTTTTGAGGTTACCACCTCTGGACCTGCTGCTCACCATGTCAATGCCCCGCACCTCCAATAATGCAGAATTACAATTATGGTGGATCTTAAAGTGCCGGGGTAACGTTTTGAGCAGTGTAATGTCCATGGCAGATTTTGCTGCCTCAATGTCACGGACATGCTCCCTGACCCTAATGCGGAGCTCACGGGAAGTGAGCCCCACATAGATCAGGGAGCATGGGCACACAGCAAAATATACTACATGTGTGGAACCACATGTTATATATTTCCTGATTTGGAATGTTTGTGCCCTGTCAGACGAGAAGAATGTCGTACATCGGACTACATTTCTGCAGGCCATGCAGTGGCCACACTTGTAGCAGCCCGTGATTGGACCTCTGGAGCCGAATGGGTTACGGGCGGGAGGGACATAATGGCTAGCCACTAGGATGTCCCGTAAATTTTTAGCCCGGCGCGCTGCAACCAATGGGGCACGTGGTAGAAAATCTGAAAGCACAGGATCCGATAGAAGCACCGGCCAGTGCTTATTGAGGATGCCTCTCATGGTGCTCCACTCGTGGTTGAAGGTACCAATGAAGCGTAGTTCGGGCTCTGGGGGACCCTGCCTGGGCTTATATGAGAGCAACTGAGGTCTAGGGGTATTCCTAGCACGAAGGTAACCCTTTTTGATGGACCGATTGCTGTAGCCTCGGTCCCGGAAGCGGCGCTGGAGATCGGCAGACTGATGTTCAAAGGTGGTGTCAGACGAGCAAATCCGCCTCATCCTGAGGAACTGGCCAGTCGGTACGGCCCGGATGGTGGAGGGGGTGTGTGCAGAGGAAGCATGTAGCAGTGCGTTGACTGATGTTTCTTTCCTATGGACGTCGGTCTGGATGGTTCGTTCAGAACCGACTGAAATTTTAATGTCCAGAAAGTCAACGCAACTGCTGCTATACTTATGCGTTAATTTGATGTTGAAGATGTTATTATTGAGTTCCCCCATAAATATCTCAAGCTGCTCCACAGTGCCCTGCCAAAAAATTAAAATATCGTCGATATACCTTAGCCAGCACTGCACATGGGCGCCAGCCCCCGCACCATCGTCGCCAAAAACCAACCTCTCCCAGAAACCTAGGAAGAGGTTGGCGTACGAAGGCGCGCAGGCCGCGCCCATCGCAGTGCCGCGCCCCTGAAGGTAATACCGATCGTTGAAAATAAAAAAATTATGGGTGAGGGCAAAGTGGAGCAATTCAAGAATAAAATCCCCCATCCTGCCGCACCGACTGTCCATCCCCAGGAAGAAGCGGACTGCTGCCAGACCATCCGTGTGTCGGATGCATGTGTACAGACTCTCCACATCGACAGTAACCAATAGTACATCATGTTCCACAAAGATGCCGTCAATCCTGTTGAGGACGTCCGTCGTGTCCTTGACATACGAGGGGAGTGTCTCAACCAAAGGTTTAAGATGAAAATCAATTAGTTTACAAATGGGTTCACATAACCCCTCGATGCCGGACACGATAGGACGCCCCGGAGGATTGACGGGATCTTTGTGGATTTTTGGCAAGAAATACAAAGTTGGAATTTTAGGTGTCTTGTTGGAGAGTCCGTCATACATCCTCTGGTCTATAATGCCTTTCTCCAGCGCCGCCTCCAGAATGTGGGTCAGTTCTTTAGAGTATACAGCTAAAGGGCTACAAGTAAGCCTCGTGTAGGTCTCCCTATCCCTCAGTTGCCTCATTGCCTCTTTTTCGTATTTGTCTACTGCCCAGATCACGACGTTGCCCCCCTTGTCCGCCGCTTTGATGATGATATCTTTATAGGAACGAAGTTCCTCTAATGCAGCCCGTTGTCTGTGTGTGAGGTTGTCCCTAGTCCTTCTAGTTGGAATCTTTTTGAAGTCACTAGTAACCAACCTCACAAATATATCCAGCGCTGGGCAGAGGGACAAGGGGGGGAATTTAGTGGATCTAGGCAGTAAAGAGTCAGGAAACACACCTGTATTTGTGAATATCTGTTCACGTAAGAGGTCCTCCAAAGCCCGAAGCGCCTCTCTTTCCACAGGGTCCATGGAACCGTCCACCTCCGCACCTTTCTTATGATGGAAACGTTTAAGAAGTACCTTTCTGGCGAAGAGATTAACGTCTTTTACCGCTGTGAAAAGATGGAAACCGTTAGTCGGTGAAAAAGACAATCCCTTTGAAAGGACCTCAATCTGGGCATCTGTGAGCACATGATCAGAAAGATTAACAATTTGGAGGTGGTTATGGTTGTCAACGTACTTATAGGGTTTTTTCCATGTGGAGTGTTGTTTACGACGGTCTTTAACCCGGGCGCCGACACTCTCATCCACATCAAGTGTACCCCCAGATGCCTCAGACGAAGATCCTTCACCAGAAACCATGGAACGTGCGGAAGGAGACCGGTCCCTGTATGGGGCCCTGGGCCGTGAGCCCCGGCGTCCTCTGGAAAAGCCGGAGTGCCATTTATAGGCACTATGTGAAGCATAGTCTGCAGTGTCTCTATTGAACTTCCGAAGTTTGTAGTCCTTCGTCTCCTTTTCAATTTTGGAAAGCTCCCCCTCAATATCCTCATTAATTTTGGACAACTGCTCAGACGTACATTTATCCTTAAGGGATTTTTCTAATGTCTCCAAGTCAGATTCCATAGTTGTCAAGGACCGGCTATTATGGTCTTTAAGTAGTGTCAAAAAACCTTTCGAACAGGTCTGGGCCAGATCCTCCCACCTATCCCTGAAGTCGTCATCTTCAATGGGAAAGGACGGGAAGATCTGGACCCTCAGACCCCGAGGGACCATATCTTTTTCAATATATCTAATCAAGAGTGCCCTGTTCCATGACAACCGCAATCTTTTTTTGAGGAGGTCCCTGTATCTGGAGACAAGAATTTCTTGGGGGCACATATCATCACCAGGTAGATTAGTGTCGCTGGATTTGCACAAAAGGTCGTCAAATCTATTATTCCACGCACGATCACGTGCTCTGAAGTCCATGATTGCCTTAAGGGAGGCTGTGGAAAACACAGAAAGCAAACAGGTTAAATATAGGGACCCCCATACAGCAGTATGAAAAGTCATGCTGGGCATTGTCTAGCCCAATTTGGTCAGTATGACCATTGCACAGACTCAAGTAACCAATATGGAGATAGGAGAACTGGAGTCAAAAAGTGCCAATAAAGTGAATATATTTTATTAAATACAATAAAAAGATGTGCAAACAGCAAAAAAGAGGTTAAAAACACATAGGGGTGTGAAAATGCATAATCAGGATCAAAATGGTGGACAATAATCACAGATGGCCAGTTGGAGTAATATAGATCAAGCAAAAGGGCAATGTTAGAACAGGCATAAACCAAAAGGTATACAGATAAAGTGCATGTGCAATGATACATGTAGTAGCCTGCTCAAGCGCACCCAGATCAATTAATAAGGCATAATACCATCCAATGAATGTTTGCAAAACATTCAAAGACAAAGTGGCCAGTGCATTATAAAGTGACTAATGCATGATCCCAAAAACACAAGAAGGAGGCTCCCCCATACCCCACCAACGTACGTTTCGCCTAGTGAGCACCGTGCTCAAATTCGGCTTCCTCAGGGAGGGAGAAGGCAGCGCTATGGACTGCAACGAGCATAGCGCTGCCTTCTCCCTCCCTGAGGAAGCCGAATTTTGAACGGTGCTCACTAGGCGAAACGTACGTTGGTGGGGTATGGGGGAGCCTCCTTCTTGTGTTTTTGGGATCATGCATTAGTCACTTTATAATGCACTGGCCACTTTGTCTTTGAATGTTTTGCAAACATTCATTGGATGGTATTATGCCTTATTAATTGATCTGGGTGCGCTTGAGCAGGCTACTACATGTATCATTGCACATGCACTTTATCTGTATACCTTTTGGTTTATGCCTGTTCTAACATTGCCCTTTTGCTTGATCTATATTACTCCAACTGGCCATCTGTGATTATTGTCCACCATTTTGATCCTGATTATGCATTTTTCACACCCCTATGTGTTTTTAACCTCTTTTTTGCTGTTTGCACATCTTTTTATTGTATTTAATAAAATATATTCACTTTATTGGCACTTTTTGACTCCAGTTCTCCTATCTCCATATTGGTTACTTGAGTCTGTGCAATGGTCATACTGACCAAATTGGGCTAGACAATGCCCAGCATGACTTTTCATACTGCTGTATGGGGGTCCCTATATTTAACCTGTTTGCTTTCTGTGTTTTCCACAGCCTCCCTTAAGGCAATCATGGACTTCAGAGCACGTGATCGTGCGTGGAATAATAGATTTGACGACCTTTTGTGCAAATCCAGCGACACTAATCTACCTGGTGATGATATGTGCCCCCAAGAAATTCTTGTCTCCAGATACAGGGACCTCCTCAAAAAAAGATTGCGGTTGTCATGGAACAGGGCACTCTTGATTAGATATATTGAAAAAGATATGGTCCCTCGGGGTCTGAGGGTCCAGATCTTCCCGTCCTTTCCCATTGAAGATGACGACTTCAGGGATAGGTGGGAGGATCTGGCCCAGACCTGTTCGAAAGGTTTTTTGACACTACTTAAAGACCATAATAGCCGGTATGAGGTAAATCCGGAGATATGACGATAAATCATGATATTCAAGTATGTCAGGAAGCCCTCTCCTGGTGTCACCCCCCCTTTCCTTCACACAACTGGTTTAGCAACAAATCCCATGGCCATGTCCTGTGATATGGAAATTAGGTGGCTTTAGGACAATGGACACAGGATGACTCCCTGCCGTCACCCTGTAGTGGGGGCTGCTAGCTAGTTAGCAAGGCTATGGAAATAGCCAGACAGAACGACTCCAGTAAAAAATGGTTCATATCTCGCAAGCCATATTTCCGATAAATATGGCAACCATAAAAATGGTGTCTCCGCATGTGGACGATGCCGGCACACCCTTTTTATGGGAGCAGGACATTGGGAAATGCCCCAGGCGTGATATCAGCCAATGGGGAACTGGCAGACAGGTCATGAGTCCCCTCGTTCTGTAGCTAAATTCATAACTGTCACAATGAGAGCGTTGGCGTCCGCCTACGACGCTCCCAGGCAAAGTTATGGCCAATATCCCCTTTGCTGGATAATTCTGATCCATGCAGGGGGAGTGGCAGTGCTTCCCTGTGAGGTCACTAAGGTAGGAGGGGACCTGGATCTGCCCAGGTTGATAACCCTACTTCGGCCATTTTCCAGCGTTCTTCTGCTCGGGGGCCTGGTTGGGAAAGACCTGTGAGGGAGTTCCTGGAAACCTGGTCTACAGCGCCCCCCTGTGGCCAGACGCAACAAGGTAACTGCTGGAACTGTGTATGCCTGTTTGTAACCCATGCTTTGATTGTAACTGTACTCTGACATATGTATATTCTGTAGATTCCCTATTGTATATATTGTAGTTTCTAGTGTGCTTTAGGCTGATTAAATTATATAATTAATCTTGGGCTGTTCTGTTATCTCGATCTTGAATCCCACGTCTGTGTGTTCGGCTAATAGTTACCGTAAATCGGTTGGTGGCAGCGAATTGTGCCAAGGATTATTGTGGGGAGGCCAGTGAGATTCGGGAAGATATTATATATTCCGCCCGCGGAGGTCGGGGGAATATATACCTTACTCTCACCGGGGACCCTTCAATAATCGGCATAAGTAGTATAGCGGCCTCCTGGCTTATGGTCGGGCAATTCCATAATTGGCCTGACTATAAGAGGGGCGCTAGAGAGCGCGTCACGTGCTCTGTCTGTCGGTCGGGAGGTATAAAGGAGGGGTGACCCCCCACTTGTTACCCCCCGATTGTGACGTACTGGTAGCCAGCGCGGGGGATTTATGAGTGACCCCCCCGGTGGTTTGTGACATATTGGTGGCATAGCGGTGGGATCGAGATAATAGTGTGTGTGAGTGTGAGACCCATACTCCCAGACACTAAAGACTGCCTGCAGCAGCTGTGGCTGCTGGGGTCTTCAGACTAGCTCAACACTAGAGTGTCAGAGTGCAGATACTGTAAGGTGTGTGGAGGCATCAGGTGTCAGTTCTGTGTCAGTGACCAAAAGTCTGCAAGAATGGCTGACGGCACCAGGAGCAGAGCTATGCAACTGGCCAATGCTAAGGCAGGAGCCGAAGAGAGGGAGGACGGTGCTGTGGACAGCAATGAGGAGGTTGCCCACGAGTCCTCCAGGAGCTCGACGCCAGAAAACCGTTCTGCCGAGGACATTGCGCAACCTGGCACAGCTGGACAAGATGAGGAGGAGCTCACCCAAGGTTCCTCAACGAGCCAGATGCCAGCCCTCCGCTCTGAAAGGGACAGTGAATCGCCTAGCTCTGCAGCGTGCCGCAGATCACCACGTGCCATTCCACCGAGCCTGGGAGGCTCGGATAGCCTTCTTCAAATGGCTATGGCCCTTCTCCAGGCTGGAGACCAGAAGGGCTACAAGGAACTCCTGGCAGAGCGCAGGGCAGAGCGGCACGCAGAGCGTGAGGCTGCGGAGCGAGAGCGGCAGGCAGCGCGTGAAGAGCGAGAGCGACAGGCAGACCGTGACTACCAGCTGCAGCTAGCTCAGCTCCGGCCCTCATCAGCCACATGTGACCTTCGAGACACCAAACTTCCAAAGGTCCGTGTTGAGGACTTCCCAGTGCTGGAGAAGGATGGAGACTTGGACTCTTTCTTGACTGCTTTTGAACGGACTTGCTTGCAGCACCATCTGGACAAGGACCAGTGGGCCAAATACCTGACCCCCCGTTTAAGGGGTAAGGCCCTGGATGTCCTTGGGGACTTGCCTGCTGAGGCAGATCAGGGCTACGACACCATCAAGCGGGCCCTGATCCAACAGTACAACCTCACTCCAGAGTCCTACCGCAAGAAGTTCCGGAGCCTACAGAAGGGACCAAAGGACTCCTGGGCTGACCACCGGCGGGCACTTGCCCGAGCTGCCGACCACTGGACCCAAGGCCTGCAGCTTTCCACCGGACCGGAGATCCTGGACTTGTTCATCACGGAGCAACTCTTGTGGAACTGCCCTGAGGATCTCCGCCAGTTCATCCGAGACCAGAAGCCAAAGGGGTCCACGGCTACAGCTGCCCTTGCCGATGACTACACCAACAACCGGGCCCCTGAGGCCAGGAGAGCGGCCACCAGCAGCACCTGGAGAGGGGGTAAGATGAATTCTGCGACTGCCCCACCTGCCCCTAGACTGCAGGGGGTGTCCCCCTCAACTCCCCTCTCCAGGCCCGTGGCAGAGCCAAGACGGTGCCACCAGTGCAGCCTACCCGGACACTTCAAGGCCATGTGCCCTCAGCGTCCCAAGGCCCCGGCTCCGTCCCCGTCCCAAGGGCCGCCCAAGGTGTATTGTGTGGGTGGGGGTGGTGGTAGGTCCCTGGACAGCTTCCAACCTGTCACCGTCGGCCGGTCTGTGACCATAGGACTGCGAGACAGCGCCTCGGAGGTGACTCTGGTGCGGCCTGAGATGGTGTCCCCCCAAGACTTGATCCCTGGAAAAACCCTCGCTGTCTCCGGGATTGGAGGCATTGACCCGGCGCTGCCTGTTGCTGACATTTATGTGGACTGGGGCGCAGGGCGAGGGGTGAGGGAGGTGGGGGTAACTGATCGGATCCCTGCAAACGTGCTACTTGGGACAGATTTGGGGCAGATAACCTCCCAGTTTGGGCCCCAACCAAGGGCTGAACCTTCAGCCCGTACTGACATGCCTCCGGACAATGTTAATGTGTTATCTATGAATGATGTAAGGGAGGAGGGAGTGAACTCTGATATTTCTGCTTGCATAGACACCATAGACACACACTCAGCTGCAGCTGTGACAGGGGAGGGGGTCAGAGAAAGGTGTGACAATGCCTCTACAAGTAACCAGCCTGTGAGCTGGGATCTGTTGCCCTCTGCAGGGATAAGCAGAGAGCAGGGTGCTGCAGGGGGAGGACCAGTGTGTGGGGTGGGGGCTACCACAGCAAATGTGGGGTCCCCAGAGATTTCACAGCGGGGTTCTGTTGCTGCAGGGGGGGAACAGGCAGGTGAGATTGGGGCCGGTCCAGGAGCGGAAGTGCTCCCAGGTAAGATCTCGGTGCATGGTTCCCCCACAACCGGGGTGTCAGGAAGCCAGGTAGGTCTGCCTGAACCGGCGACTTGGTCAGGAACGGAGGAGGAGCAGGCACGACCCACGGTCGCAGCGGCTGTGGCCGCTGTCACCCGCAGTGGGAGTGCTGGAAGCCAAGGGGCCTCCCGGAGGTCCGATAGCTCTTCCCCTTCTGACCAAGTGGCAGCCGAGTCAGGTGGAGGCCAGGACACAGGTCCCGGGGTACTGACTGAAGATGTGACAGTCTCGTCGATTCTGGCCACATCTAGTCAGGGGTTTCAGGCAGCGTTAGAAGCTGACGACAGCCTGAAAGCTCTTAAGGAGCAGGCGGCACAGCCTCCCTCGGACTCGGACCCGGAGCGAGTGGTCTGGGACCAAGGACGGCTGTACCGGGCCACGGTCCAGCAGGGTTCACCGGAGGCGTGGCCCAGGGACCGACAGTTGGTGGTACCCTATCCGTTCCGGACGGAGTTGTTGCGGATCGCACATGAGATTCCGATGGCCGGACACCTAGGGATCGCTAAGACCAAGGCCAGGTTAAACCAGCATTTCTACTGGCCAAAAATGGGGGCCGATGTGGCTGCCTACTGCCGTTCGTGTGAAACCTGTCAGAGAGTGGGGAAGGCGGGGCCACGCCCCAAAGCCCCACTGGTATCTCTGCCAATCATCGATGAGCCTTTCAGGAGGGTGGCTGTGGATCTGGTCGGCCCGCTGGCCATCCCCAGCAGCTCCGGGAAACGCTTCATACTGACGGTAGTGGACTATGCCACCCGGTACCCAGAAGCAGTGGCCTTGTCGTCCATTCGGGCTGACAAGGTGGCCACCGCATTGCTGGAGATTTTCTCCCGAGTGGGTTTTCCCCAGGAAATGCTCACTGACCGGGGGACCCAATTCATGTCCCAGCTGATGGAGGCCCTCTGTAAGCAAGTCCAGGTGCGACATCTGGTGGCCAGCCCGTACCATCCACAGACTAATGGCCTGTGCGAGCGGTTCAATGGCACCTTAAAGCAGATGCTTAAGATGTTGGTCGACTCCCATGGGCGTGACTGGGAGCGGTATCTCCCACACCTGTTATTTGCTTACCGGGAGGTTCCACAGGCCTCAACAGGATTCTCACCGTTTGAGCTCCTGTACGGGCGACGTGTGCGGGGCCCCCTGGCTCTGGTGAAAGAGGCTTGGGAAGGGGATTTGGCCACCCCTGGAGTGTCGGTTATCGAGTATGTCATGCGCTTCCGGGACAAAATGCAGGCCTTGACGCAACTGGTACACGACAATATGGCTCAAGCCCAGGCCGATCAGAAGCGTTGGTACGACCAGAACGCTTGTGAGAGGACCTACCAAGTGGGTCAAAAGGTGTGGGTACTGGTCCCCGTACCACAGGACAAGCTTCAGGCAGCCTGGGAAGGCCCATACCTCGTGTACCAGCAGCTCAACCCTGTGACGTACCTGGTCACCCTGGACCCTGCCCGTGGAAGGCGGAAGCCCTTCCATGTGAACATGATGAAGGCACATCATGAGCGGGAGGCATGTGCGCTCCCCGTGTGCAACCTGCCCGAGGAGGGAGAAGCGGAAACCCTCTTGGATATGCTAGCCCAGGTTAGGGCAGGCGGATCCATTGAGGATGTGGAGGTTGGCCACCAGCTCTTGGAGGACCAACGGTCCCAGCTGTGGGCCACCCTACACCCCTTCCGGGGGTTGTTTACCAACCAGCCCGGAAGGACTGACCTGGCTGTCCATCACGTGGACACTGGGGATCATCCCCCGATCCGGCGTTCAGCATATCGGGTCTCCCTGGAGGTGCAGCAACACATGCGCCAGGAGATTGACGAGATGCTGAAGCTGGGGGTGATCCAGGCATCCAACAGCGCTTGGGCCTCGCCTGTAGTCCTCGTCCCTAAGAAGGACCGAACCACGCGGTTCTGCGTGGACTACAGGGGGCTCAATGCGGTCACGGTCGCCGATGCGTACCCAATGCCACGCATCGATGACCTGCTCGATCAGTTGGCCGGGGCTCAGTACCTGACCATCATGGATCTGAGCCGGGGATATTGGCAGATCCCCCTGACTCGCAAGGCCAGGGAACGCTCTGCCTTTATTACCCCATTTGGACTATACGAGTCCACGGTGATGCCATTCGGGATGAGGAATGCCCCTGCCACTTTCCAGCGGATGGTCAACACCCTGCTCAAGGGACTTGAAGGGTACGCGGCCGCGTACCTGGATGACATTGCCGTCTTCAGTCCCACCTGGGAGGACCACCTAGAGCATCTAGCACAGGTGCTCAGGCGGATCCACCGGGCAGGTTTGACCATCAAGCCGGGAAAGTGTCAGCTGGCCATGACCGAGGTCCAGTACCTCGGTCACCGGGTAGGTGGGAGAACACTAAAGCCCGAGCCTGAGAAAGTGGAAGCCATCGCATCCTGGCCCACCCCCAGGACCAAGAAGCAGGTGATGTCCTTCTTGGGGACCGCTGGGTACTATAGGAGGTTTGTTCCATGCTATAGTAGCCTGGCAAAGCCCTTGACGGACCTCACCAAGAAGAAGCTGCCCTCTGCAGTCGATTGGACAATGGACTGCGAGACAGCCTTCCGGGCCCTAAAGGACGCCCTGTCCATCCCGCCCGTGCTACAGGCAGCCGACTTCACGCGGCCGTTTGTAGTACAGACCGACGCCAGTGACTTCGGCCTCGGTGCGGTGCTCAGCCAGGTGGACTCTGCGAGCCAAGAGCACCCGGTCTTGTACCTGAGCAGGAAGCTGTTACCAAGGGAAGTTGCCTATTCCACGATGGAGAAGGAGTGCCTGGCCATAGTGTGGGCCCTGCAGCGTCTGCAACCCTATCTATACGGGCGCCACTTCATCGTGGAGACGGACCACAATCCCCTCAGCTGGTTGCACACCGTCTCTGGGACGAATGGGCGATTGTTGCGATGGAGCCTTGCGCTCCAGCAATACAACTTCACCATTCGCCACAAAAGGGGCCGTGACCACGGTAACGCAGACGGGCTGTCCCGACAAGGAGAGGTCACGGACGGGCGCACGGGGGAACACCGGAGTGTGCTGCCCCCTAGCGCCCTCAAAAGGGGGGAGGTGTGAGGTAAATCCGGAGATATGACGATAAATCATGATATTCAAGTATGTCAGGAAGCCCTCTCCTGGTGTCACCCCCCCTTTCCTTCACACAACTGGTTTAGCAACAAATCCCATGGCCATGTCCTGTGATATGGAAATTAGGTGGCTTTAGGACAATGGACACAGGATGACTCCCTGCCGTCACCCTGTAGTGGGGGCTGCTAGCTAGTTAGCAAGGCTATGGAAATAGCCAGACAGAACGACTCCAGTAAAAAATGGTTCATATCTCGCAAGCCATATTTCCGATAAATATGGCAACCATAAAAATGGTGTCTCCGCATGTGGACGATGCCGGCACACCCTTTTTATGGGAGCAGGACATTGGGAAATGCCCCAGGCGTGATATCAGCCAATGGGGAACTGGCAGACAGGTCATGAGTCCCCTCGTTCTGTAGCTAAATTCATAACTGTCACAATGAGAGCGTTGGCGTCCGCCTACGACGCTCCCAGGCAAAGTTATGGCCAATATCCCCTTTGCTGGATAATTCTGATCCATGCAGGGGGAGTGGCAGTGCTTCCCTGTGAGGTCACTAAGGTAGGAGGGGACCTGGATCTGCCCAGGTTGATAACCCTACTTCGGCCATTTTCCAGCGTTCTTCTGCTCGGGGGCCTGGTTGGGAAAGACCTGTGAGGGAGTTCCTGGAAACCTGGTCTACAGCGCCCCCCTGTGGCCAGACGCAACAAGGTAACTGCTGGAACTGTGTATGCCTGTTTGTAACCCATGCTTTGATTGTAACTGTACTCTGACATATGTATATTCTGTAGATTCCCTATTGTATATATTGTAGTTTCTAGTGTGCTTTAGGCTGATTAAATTATATAATTAATCTTGGGCTGTTCTGTTATCTCGATCTTGAATCCCACGTCTGTGTGTTCGGCTAATAGTTACCGTAAATCGGTTGGTGGCAGCGAATTGTGCCAAGGATTATTGTGGGGAGGCCAGTGAGATTCGGGAAGATATTATATATTCCGCCCGCGGAGGTCGGGGGAATATATACCTTACTCTCACCGGGGACCCTTCAATAATCGGCATAAGTAGTATAGCGGCCTCCTGGCTTATGGTCGGGCAATTCCATAATTGGCCTGACTATAAGAGGGGCGCTAGAGAGCGCGTCACGTGCTCTGTCTGTCGGTCGGGAGGTATAAAGGAGGGGTGACCCCCCACTTGTTACCCCCCGATTGTGACGTACTGGTAGCCAGCGCGGGGGATTTATGAGTGACCCCCCCGGTGGTTTGTGACAGCCGGTCCTTGACAACTATGGAATCTGACTTGGAGACATTAGAAAAATCCCTTAAGGATAAATGTACGTCTGAGCAGTTGTCCAAAATTAATGAGGATATTGAGGGGGAGCTTTCCAAAATTGAAAAGGAGACGAAGGACTACAAACTTCGGAAGTTCAATAGAGACACTGCAGACTATGCTTCACATAGTGCCTATAAATGGCACTCCGGCTTTTCCAGAGGACGCCGGGGCTCACGGCCCAGGGCCCCATACAGGGACCGGTCTCCTTCCGCACGTTCCATGGTTTCTGGTGAAGGATCTTCGTCTGAGGCATCTGGGGGTACACTTGATGTGGATGAGAGTGTCGGCGCCCGGGTTAAAGACCGTCGTAAACAACACTCCACATGGAAAAAACCCTATAAGTACGTTGACAACCATAACCACCTCCAAATTGTTAATCTTTCTGATCATGTGCTCACAGATGCCCAGATTGAGGTCCTTTCAAAGGGATTGTCTTTTTCACCGACTAACGGTTTCCATCTTTTCACAGCGGTAAAAGACGTTAATCTCTTCGCCAGAAAGGTACTTCTTAAACGTTTCCATCATAAGAAAGGTGCGGAGGTGGACGGTTCCATGGACCCTGTGGAAAGAGAGGCGCTTCGGGCTTTGGAGGACCTCTTACGTGAACAGATATTCACAAATACAGGTGTGTTTCCTGACTCTTTACTGCCTAGATCCACTAAATTCCCCCCCTTGTCCCTCTGCCCAGCGCTGGATATATTTGTGAGGTTGGTTACTAGTGACTTCAAAAAGATTCCAACTAGAAGGGGCGCGGCACTGCGATGGGTGCGGCCTGCGCGCCTTCGTACGCCAACCTCTTCCTAGGTTTCTGGGAGAGGTTGGTTTTTGGCGACGATGGTGCGGGGGCTGGCGCCCATGTGCAGTGCTGGCTAAGGTATATCGACGATATTTTAATTTTTTGGCAGGGCACTGTGGAGCAGCTTGAGATATTTATGGGGGAACTCAATAATAACATCTTCAACATCAAATTAACGCATAAGTATAGCAGCAGTTGCGTTGACTTTCTGGACATTAAAATTTCAGTCGGTTCTGAACGAACCATCCAGACCGACGTCCATAGGAAAGAAACATCAGTCAACGCACTGCTGCATGCTTCCTGTGCACACACCCCCTCCACCATCCGGGCCGTACCGACTGGCCAGTTCCTCAGGATGAGGCGGATTTGCTCGTCTGACACCACCTTTGAACATCAGTCTGCCGATCTCCAGCGCCGCTTCCGGGACCGAGGCTACAGCAATCGGTCCATCAAAAAGGGTTACCTTCGTGCTAGGAATACCCCTAGACCTCAGTTGCTCTCATATAAGCCCAGGCAGGGTCCCCCAGAGCCCGAACTACGCTTCATTGGTACCTTCAACCACGAGTGGAGCACCATGAGAGGCATCCTCAATAAGCACTGGCCGGTGCTTCTATCGGATCCTGTGCTTTCAGATTTTCTACCACGTGCCCCATTGGTTGCAGCGCGCCGGGCTAAAAATTTACGGGACATCCTAGTGGCTAGCCATTATGTCCCTCCCGCCCGTAACCCATTCGGCTCCAGAGGTCCAATCACGGGCTGCTACAAGTGTGGCCACTGCATGGCCTGCAGAAATGTAGTCCGATGTACGACATTCTTCTCGTCTGACAGGGCACAAACATTCCAAATCAGGAAATATATAACATGTGGTTCCACACATGTAGTATATTTTGCTGTGTGCCCATGCTCCCTGATCTATGTGGGGCTCACTTCCCGTGAGCTCCGCATTAGGGTCAGGGAGCATGTCCGTGACATTGAGGCAGCAAAATCTGCCATGGACATTACACTGCTCAAAACGTTACCCCGGGACTTTAAGATCCACCATAATTGTAATTCTGCATTATTGGAGGTGCGGGGCATTGACATGGTGAGCAGCGGGTCCAGAGGTGGTAACCTCAAAAAAATACTTGCCCAATGTGAGGCTCGTTGGATCCACCGTCTGGACACGCTGGTCCCAAGGGGACTCAACGAAACACTGAGTTTTGCTCCGTTCCTGTAACGTGCTTGAATTCCCTTTATCACCAGGTCTGATTTTTAATTTGATTTTTTAGGGTTTGTGTGTTTTTTATATATTTCTATCTTTTATCATGTTTTATTCTTTTGTGCTTTCCCTTTCTCTCTTTTCCATATGCTATGCTTAGTCTTGCTGCATCATTTGGCGTGCACACTTTTATGTGTACATTAATCCATATGTTCTTTACATATATCCTTCCAGTACTCCTCTTTTGGATTAAGCACTTTCCTATTCCTGGACCTTCCTACCATCTCGGATACGCCGTCCCTAATGATCATCAAGTATATGAAGACACCGGATTCTATTTATATTATATGTTTTTCTACTGTTCACATTGTTGTGGTTACCACCTGGGCTGCGTATCTCTCTGTGTTTACCTAGTCATTTTCCTCTGCACGCGCGGCCCGTCTGTTCCTTCCTGGTGTGGGCGTGCCTGCCGTCACTTTGGTTGCCGCGCTCTCGCGGGAGTGGGATGACGCGTCCCTGCTCCCGCGCGTGCGTGTTGCCGCCTGACGGCCGGCCCGCCCCCATCGGGACGCTGCCGACGTGCGCGCGCGTCACTTCAGGATGTGACGTGCGCGGAAGTGTGTGCGCGCCCTATAATAAAAATCCCCTGGACTGCAACGAGCATAGCGCTGCCTTCTCCCTCCCTGAGGAAGCCGAATTTGAGCACGGTGCTCACTAGGCGAAACGTACGTTGGTGGGGTATGGGGGAGCCTCCTTCTTGTGTTTTTGGGATCATGCATTAGTCACTTTATAATGCACTGGCCACTTTGTCTTTGAATGTTTTGCAAACATTCATTGGATGGTATTATGCCTTATTAATTGATCTGGGTGCGCTTGAGCAGGCTACTACATGTATCATTGCACATGCACTTTATCTGTATACCTTTTGGTTTATGCCTGTTCTAACATTGCCCTTTTGCTTGATCTATATTACTCCAACTGGCCATCTGTGATTATTGTCCACCATTTTGATCCTGATTATGCATTTTCACACCCCTATGTGTTTTTAACCTCTTTTTTGCTGTTTGCACATCTTTTTATTGTATTTAATAAAATATATTCACTTTATTGGCACTTTTTGACTCCAGTTCTCCTATCTCCATACTGATAATTAACCTGTGGAGGATAGTCTCATTATGAACTTTCCCCAAGAGCTCAGAGATTGAAGGCATCAACTCAACGAGGGGGATAGGGTTTTCCAGCTTCTGCAACCCACTGAAATCCCAAGTGTCAGCCATCGAGAGCACAGCTCCATTATATAAATATAGGGAGCGGGACCCTGACAGCTTCAGGACAAAGGGTCACTTAGAAACTTTTACACTTGTGCAAGGAGGCAGGCTCCGGACCACCAAGCAATACCAGTGGGGACGGATACCCGGACAGGCTCCCCAAAGCGGCAGCGGTACCCAAAGACTTGGTTTACTCCTGTGTCAGAGTCTACTTAATGATTGTGCTAACATCTTCACAGAGTGAATACACTGCCATCCCTGCGCCCTGCCTGCCCACATAGCCTGCACAACACCATCCGCCACCTTCCTCCAGAGTCCCGGGGTCCTCCCCTACCCGTGGAGGGATCACCACCTGGCTGCCCCACTCCATCTCCCCCACGTACTCCCATCGACAGCAGCGGTACTCCCCTTACCGTGAACCATGGGTGGCGTCACAAACTATCCCTTGTAAATACTTCCCCTTTTAATTGAGTGGCCGCTGAGCCACTCGGGTCCGGGGACCCTCGAGACACAGCAAGACCCGGATCCAAGCAGTTCGCCTGCTCCCGGGGGTGGCACAGCTGCAGTAGTTCTAGGGTTTCCTACTGCACCACTACCAGTGATTATACACAAAATAGCAAGGCAGGAAAGGTAGGAAATATAATAGCATGTGCAGCATTGTCCTCCTTCCCATCTCTCTGCCACTGGCAGTAATACTATCCCCCTTTTCATTCCTCACCCATCACCAGCAGTATTGTTCCCATTGACGTCACCCCACTAGCAGAAATAGTTCCCCCCCCCCACTTATAGCTACACTATCTCATTTCTGACCCTTGCCTAACTGGCAGCATTGCCCCTCTTAATACATCTTCCCCACTGGCAGCTGCAGCACTGCTTTTTACCACTGCCCTATTTCCCAGCCTTCCTCTGCTGGCAGTGCTCCCTTCACTTACTGACAGTAGCATTCGTGGCTAAACCACCTTTTCTCAAACAATGGTAGTCCCATGCACATGTGGCGCCCTGGACTAGCCAGGTCATCACAGGTAACACACAAACACCCCCACCCCCACTAGACAGTAACATTAGCCAAACACAAAACCCTTGTTGCCTCCCTCCAGGGTCTGATGTCCACCACAGGTGGGGGCGGAGCCAAGCGGTTGGCTCTACCCACCGATGAGTTCACAGGCCTGGATGCGGGAAAAGTGACAGAACAGTTGAGGAGGTTGAAGTGTGAGGAGTAAACACTTGGGTGTCTGGGTTTGTGGCCCAGGCACTGACAGGAAGGTTGGCAGACGGTGGTGGCCGTCTGCAGGAGAGGTGAACCAATGCGGAACCGTAGGACCGGGGTCGGGCGTTGGCCCGCCGGTACCGACCGGGGAGCGAAGTGAAGCCAGCACACACAGGCAGGGCCATCGGACCCCGACCAGGTTTGGAGCTGCCGACAACAGTCAAATCTGAGTGTGACAGGAACCCCAGGGGTTTCCTAACAGCCAAAGACCCGATTGAAGCCAACCGCCCACACCGTGAGGGTATACAGCTACCGCCTAAGGCTAGAGACCCAAGGGCCATCGCCTGCGGGCAAACGGGCTCCTCCGGCATCCATAGACCAGGAAGCGGACTGCCGTTGGAAATCCATCATAGTCAAACAAGTACACAAAGGTGCAGGGAAAGACAGCCGCCATCACATGTCCGGGGAGAGACACTGCAGCCAGCTGCGGGACCCATCCATCCAGCCGTTTGGTTTACCGAGGACTTTGTGCATCTCTTGCTGAGTGAGTACACCCGTGCCATCCGGCACCGCGCCGCGCTGTCCCTACAACCCTGCCTATCTTCACCACAAACCGTGGGTGGCATCACGGACTAAATCCCCCAAACCAACCACCCTTTTCACTCACGGGCGAGGAGCGCCGCTCGAGTCCCCGGATCCGGCCCACCGCTCGAGCCACCGAGCAGCAGCAGCCGCAGCAGCGCCGGACCCGAGTGTTAGCGAGCGCAGCGCAGTGGCGTCCTCCTCCGCCTGCGACACACACACACCCCCTCCCCGAAAAGGTGACAGCAGCCAAACTTAAAAACCTTGTCACCACCCTCCGGGTTTGATGTCCACATCAGGGTAGTGGAGACAGGCAGGGGAGGCCGCGGGTCCAGCGGTCACCCAGGTAATGCCGATCTCCCTGCCATACGTGCCCGGTGCTAGCCGGTTACCCCAGTACAATGGGAAGCCTGACGCCTTACAATTGTTCCGGAAAAAGATAAACCCGATCCTTGACTTGTATGCCATGACTGGCAGACAGCATGCGACGGTAGTGCTCGGGCAGCTGACCGGCCCGGCCGAGCAGGAAACGGCGACCTGGACGGACGCGGACCGGGACTCGGTGACCACTATCTTTGAAAAACTACAGACCGCCTTTGAAACCCGCACCGAGGCTGAGTTCCAGATGCAGTTCTACCAATGTCGGCAACGGCCCGCGGACAGTAAAAGAGACTATGCCTTGCGCCTGCAGACGGCCCTCCGGACGCTGAGGCGGGTGGACACCATCAGTGAGGCCGACAGCAACAAGATGTTAGTGGAGCAGTTTCTGCAGGGACTTGGCTCTACCGGCCCCTGCCGCACCCGTCGGGACGATAAAAGCACTGGCCTCGCAGGTCCGACGCATGAATGAAGATCTCACCCGGATCCTCGCCGCACTCCAGCTCCCGAGTCAAGCCCCAGGAGAAGATCCAGCTCGCCGACAGCCTGGAGGACGTCCCTTGAATGCAGCGGAGGAAGAACACCGACCCGTGGTATGGGCCGCCTGTGTGCTACAGGTGCAACAAGCCTAGCCATTACTCTAGGCGATGCCCGTTAAACGAGCAACCCCTGAGGCCAAGGGCCAATCCTCAGAAGTAGACCATCACGGCACGGCTGATTGGCGAGACCGGTATGTTGGAGGCCGCCCCATCATTTCCCTGGCAGTGGATGGCGTCCCGACGATGGCCCTGTTGGACACCGGATCGCAGGTAACGACTATGCCTTATTCATTGTACCAGCGATATTGGGCCGATAGTGAACGTGCCCCTCCCAATGATAGCATGACAATTATTGCGGCCAATGGACTCCCTATGACCCAGGTGGGATTCAAGGAGGTGACCCTGACCGTGGGACGGACCCAGCTGAAACGCCAAGGGATGATTGTGGTGCTGAATGAGTCCAGTGACCGTAACCCGAAAGTGGTCCTAGGGACCAACGTGATTGAGCACTGTATAGGAGAAGTGTTGAGTCTGCTGCAGCAGCTGTCTGCCACTGCAGGAGGAGGTTGGCAGAGGGCCCTACAGCGTGAGATTCGGGCCCTCCTGCACCGGGCAGCAAGTGAACGTGACAGGTGGAGAGATTGGTGGAGTGCGGGTGATGGACACAGCCCCTTTGGTGGTCTCGCCAAGGAGCGAGATGATGATTTGGTGTAGAGCAGCAGTAGACCCCCAGGGATGGGATTACCCGGCATTGGTAGAACCTTCGCCTTCGGAGCACTGGCCCACAGTAATGGTAGCCAGAGGGGTGATTGACGTCAAGAAGGGGAGAGCGCCTGTGAGAGTGCTGAATTGCGAGGAGGAAGAGGTTAGGCTCCACCGCTGCGCCACCATAGCTAAGCTGTTCACCATAGACACCCACGCCATCCATGAGACCACCCCCACTACCCCTACACCCAACATGAGCAGTGACACCCCATCTACGCAACTAGAGGAGTGGTGCCGGGAGTTACATGTCGGCACTGAGTCTACCCCGGTACACCACAAAGACAGGGTATACAGGGTAGTACGGGAGTATGGGCAGGTTTTTAGCAAGTACCCGCTAGACTTCGGGAGGATTAAGGGGGTTCAACATCATATCCCCACAGGCACACATCCACCCATTAAGGAAAGGTATAGGCCGATACCGCCAGCACACTATCAATGCGCCAAAGACATGTTGAGAAACATGAAGAAGGCAGGGGTCATCCGGGATAGTTGTAGTCCCTGGGCAGCTCCATTGGTGCTGGTAAAGAAGAAAGATGGTACCATGAGAATGTGTGTGGATTACCGGAAGATCAACCAGATAACGCATAAAGATGCCTACCTTCTCCCCCGCATCGAAGAGTCGCTGGCTGCATTAAATAAATAAGAAATAACGTTTGGAACTCCATTCTATGTCTGAACTGGGTGCAAAAACCTAAAAAAACATCACTATGGGGAGATAAGGTATGCACACCAGTGACTATGTAAGGGGAATACATGGAATAGCAGAAACTGCTGTGTGAATACTGACATGAAAAATTCAATAGCTATATGTAAGAATGAAATGTGAAAAATGGAATCTGCATTACTGCCATGAATATATGAATAAAGAGAAATTTAGCTACTGAATTGATCAATGCAATAGAGCCCCAACACTACGCCAAAGTATTTCTCTACGTTGGGGTCCCTAGCTTGTGTGTGTCCTCTCATGCAGTTAAAAAACTTACCGTGTATGGGAAGCTGAGACCCAGGCTATATATACGATGTGGATTGGCAATAGGTGTGTATGGGGAGGGTTCACAAACGAAAAACTACTAACAAATAAGAAATAACGTTTGGAACTCCATCTATGTCTGAACTGGGTGCAAAAACCTAAAAAAACATCACTATGGGGAGATAAGGTATGCACACCAGTGACTATGTAAGGGGAATACATGGAATAGCAGAAACTGCTGTGTGAATACTGACATGAAAAATTCAATAGCTATATGTAAGAATGAAATGTGAAAAATGGAATCTGCATTACTGCCATGAATATATGAATAAAGAGAAATTTAGCTACTGAATTGATCAATGCAATAGAGCCCCAACACTACGCCACAGTATTTCTCTACGTTGGGGTCCCTAGCTTGTGTGTGTCCTCTCATGCAGTTAAAAAACTTACCGTGTATGGGAAGCTGAGACCCAGGCTATATATACGATGTGGATTGGCAATAGGTGTGTATGGGGAGGGTTCACAAACGAAAAACTACTAACAAATAAGAAATAACGTTTGGAACTCCATTCTATGTCTGAACTGGGTGCAAAAACCTAAAAAAACATCACTATGGGGAGATAAGGTATGCAAACCTGTGACTATGTAAGGGGAATACATGGAATAGCAGAAACTGCTGTGTGAATACTGACATGAAAAATTCAATAGCTATATGTAAGAATGAAATGTGAAAAATGGAATCTGCATTACTGCCATGAATATATGAATAAAGAGAAATTTAGCTACTGAATTGATCAATGCAATAGAGCCCCAACACTACGCCAAAGTATTTCTCTACGTTGGGGTCCCTAGCTTGTGTGTGTCCTCTCATGCAGTTAAAAAACTTACCGTGTATGGGAAGCTGAGACCCAGGCTATATATACGATGTGGATTGGCAATAGGTGTGTATGGGGAGGGTTCACAAACGAAAAACTACTAACAAATAAGAAATAACGTTTGGAACTCCATTCTATGTCTGAACTGGGTGCAAAAACCTAAAAAAACATCACTATGGGGAGATAAGGTATGCACACCAGTGACTATGTAAGGGGAATACATGGAATAGCAGAAACTGCTGTGTGAATACTGACATGAAAAATTCAATAGCTATATGTAAGAATGAAATGTGAAAAATGGAATCTGCATTACTGCCATGAATATATGAATAAAGAGAAATTTAGCTACTGAATTGATCAATGCAATAGAGCCCCAACACTACGCCACAGTATTTCTCTACGTTGGGGTCCCTAGCTTGTGTGTGTCCTCTCATGCAGTTAAAAAACTTACCGTGTATGGGAAGCTGAGACCCAGGCTATATATACGATGTGGATTGGCAATAGGTGTGTATGGGGAGGGTTCACAAACGAAAAACTACTAACAAATAAGAAATAACGTTTGGAACTCCATTCTATGTCTGAACTGGGTGCAAAAACCTAAAAAAACATCACTATGGGGAGATAAGGTATGCACACCAGTGACTATGTAAGGGGAATACATGGAATAGCAGAAACTGCTGTGTGAATACTGACATGAAAAATTCAATAGCTATATGTAAGAATGAAATGTGAAAAATGGAATCTGCATTACTGCCATGAATATATGAATAAAGAGAAATTTAGCTACTGAATTGATCAATGCAATAGAGCCCCAACACTACGCCAAAGTATTTCTCTACGTTGGGGTCCCTAGCTTGTGTGTGTCCTCTCATGCAGTTAAAAAACTTACCGTGTATGGGAAGCTGAGACCCAGGCTATATATACGATGTGGATTGGCAATAGGTGTGTATGGGGAGGGTTCACAAACAAAAAACTACTAACAAATAAGAAATAACGTTTGGAACTCCATTCTATGTCTGAACTGGGTGCAAAAACCTAAAAAAACATCACTATGGGGAGATAAGGTATGCACACCAGTGACTATGTAAGGGGAATACATGGAATAGCAGAAACTGCTGTGTGAATACTGACATGAAAAATTCAATAGCTATATGTAAGAATGAAATGTGAAAAATGGAATCTGCATTACTGCCATGAATATATGAATAAAGAGAAATTTAGCTACTGAATTGATCAATGCAATAGAGCCCCAACACTACGCCAAAGTATTTCTCTACGTTGGGGTCCCTAGCTTGTGTGTGTCCTCTCATGCAGTTAAAAAACTTACCGTGTATGGGAAGCTGAGACCCAGGCTATATATACGATGTGGATTGGCAATAGGTGTGTATGGGGAGGGTTCACAAACGAAAAACTACTAACAAATAAGAAATAACGTTAGGAACTCCATTCTATGTCTGAACTGGGTGCAAAAACCTAAAAAAACATCACTATGGGGAGATAAGGTATGCACACCAGTGACTATGTAAGGGGAATACATGGAATAGCAGAAACTGCTGTGTGAATACTGACATGAAAAATTCAATAGCTATATGTAAGAATGAAATGTGAAAAATGGAATCTGCATTACTGCCATGAATATATGAATAAAGAGAAATTTAGCTACTGAATTGAGCAATGCAATAGAGCCCCAACACTACGCCAAAGTATTTCTCTACGTTGGGGTCCCTAGCTTGTGTGTGTCCTCTCATGCAGTTAAAAAACTTACCGTGTATGGGAAGCTGAGACCCAGGCTATATATACGATGTGGATTGGCAATAGGTGTGTATGGGGAGGGTTCACAAACGAAAAACTACTAACAAATAAGAAATAACGTTTGGAACTCCATTCTATGTCTGAACTGGGTGCAAAAACCTAAAAAAACATCACTATGGGGAGATAAGGTATGCACACCAGTGACTATGTAAGGGGAATACATGGAATAGCAGAAACTGCTGTGTGAATACTGACATGAAAAATTCAATAGCTATATGTAAGAATGAAATGTGAAAAATGGAATCTGCATTACTGCCATGAATATATGAATAAAGAGAAATTTAGCTACTGAATTGATCAATGCAATAGAGCCCCAACACTACGCCAACGTTTTTTAGGTTTTTGCACCCAGTTCAGACATAGAATGGAGTTCCAAACGTTATTTCTTATTTGTTAGTAGTTTTTCGTTTGTGAACCCTCCCCATACACACCTATTGCCAATCCACATCGTATATATAGCCTGGGTCTCAGCTTCCCATACACGGTAAGTTTTTTAACTGCATGAGAGGACACACACAAGCTAGGGACCCCAACGTAGAGAAATACTTTGGCGTAGTGTTGGGGCTCTATTGCATTGATCAATTCAGTAGCTAAATTTCTCTTTATTCATATATTCATGGCAGTAATGCAGATTCCATTTTTCACATTTCATTCTTACATATAGCTATTGAATTTTTCATGTCAGTATTCACACAGCAGTTTCTGCTATTCCATGTATTCCCCTTACATAGTCACTGGTGTGCATACCTTATCTCCCCATAGTGATGTTTTTTTAGGTTTTTGCACCCAGTTCAGACATAGAATGGAGTTCCAAACGTTATTTCTTATTTGTTAGTAGTTTTTCGTTTGTGAACCCTCCCCATACACACCTATTGCCAATCCACATCGTATATATAGCCTGGGTCTCAGCTTCCCATACACGGTAAGTTTTTTAACTGCATGAGAGGACACACACAAGCTAGGGACCCCAACGTAGAGAAATACTTTGGCGTAGTGTTGGGGCTCTATTGCATTGATCAATTCAGTAGCTAAATTTCTCTTTATTCATATATTCATGGCAGTAATGCAGATTCCATTTTTCACATTTCATTCTTACATATAGCTATTGAATTTTTCATGTCAGTATTCACACAGCAGTTTCTGCTATTCCATGTATTTCCCTTACATAGTCACTGGTGTGCATACCTTATCTCCCCATAGTGATGTTTTTTTAGGTTTTTGCACCCAGTTCAGACATAGAATGGAGTTCCAAACGTTATTTCTTATTTGTTAGTAGTTTTTCGTTTGTGAACCCTCCCCATACACACCTAATGGCCAATCCACATCGTATATATAGCCTGGGTCTCAGCTTCCCATACACGGTAAGTTTTTTAACTGCATGAGAGGACACACACAAGCTAGGGACCCCAACGTAGAGAAATACTTTGGCGTAGTGTTGGGGCTCTATTGCATTGATCAATTCAGTAGCTAAATTTCTCTTTATTCATATATTCATGGCAGTAATGCAGATTCCATTTTTCACATTTCATTCTTACATATAGCTATTGAATTTTTCATGTCAGTATTCACACAGCAGTTTCTGCTATTCCATGTATTCCCCTTACATAGTCACTGGTGTGCATACCTTATCTCCCCATAGCTGGCTGCATTAAAGACTGCTAATTATTTCTCTACCCTTGACCTCACCAGGTGGCGGTCGCGCAGGAAGATCGTGAGAAGACTGCATTTGCTACCCCCATGGGACTCTGCGAGTTCAATAGTATGCCGTTCGGGCTGTGCAATGCCCCTGGGACCTTCCAACGGCTCATGGAGTGCTGCTTGGGGCATCTCAACTTCGAGACTGTTCTATTGTATCTGGATGATGTGATTGTGTATTCCAAGACGTATGAGGCCCACCTGTAGCACCTGGCAGAAGTGTTTGCGGCCCTCTCCAAGTACGGGATGAAGCTGAAGCCCTCTAAGTGCCATCTGCTGAAACCCAAGGTGCAGTACCTCGGACATGTGGTGAACGCAGAAGATGTAGCCCCGGATCCGGAGAAGGTTGCTGCCATCCAGAGCTGGCCGCGACCAACCACAGTGAGGGAAGTGAGGCAGTTCCTGGGCCTGGTGGGCTACTACCGCTGTTTCATCAAGGGGTACACGAAGATGGCCACGCCCATGCAAGATCTCCTCGTGGGACCGACCAAGAATGGGAGGGCCCCTGGTCCCCCGTTTGTTTGGGGCGAGAAGCACGAGGAGTCTTTCCACCAGTTGAAGTCAGCCCTGACGGGAGAAGAAATCCTGGCCTACCCTAACTACGGCCTCCCGTTCGTCCTCCACACCGACGCCAGCAATGTGGGCCTAGGTGTGGTCCTGTGCCAGGTACAGTACGGGAAGGAAAAAGTGATTGCCTACGCTAGCAGAAAACTCCGGCCGACGGAAAGGAACCCCGAAAATTACAGCTCCTTCAAGCTTGAGTTCTTAGCCCTCGTGTGGGCAATAACCAAAAGGTTTAAGCATTACCTCGCGGCGGCGAAGTTCACTGCCTACACGGACAACAATCCGTTGACACATCTAGATACCGCCAAGCTGGGTGCCCTGGAGCAGCGGTGGATGGCTCGACTGTCCAATTACGATTTCACTATCAAGTACAGGGCCGGCCGCAAGAACACCAATGCGGATGCGTTGTCTCGGATGCCGCACCTACCCGATGAAGGGGTGGAGGATGACGACCTTGAAGAAATTGAGCTACCCACATTCCATCGGCCACAAGATGAGAAGCCCTGCGTTAACCAACAGCAGGTGAACCTTGACCCGCTGCCCAACCAGGGATGGCAAGAAGCTCAGGACCAGGAACCTGCAGTCCAGCTGGTCAAAGCCATGATCGCGCAGGGCTCTTCCAGGGTGGATCCCGCAGCCCCCTCAGAAGCTCAACGGCTGTGGAAGGAGAGAAACCAGCTGTACTTACATCAGGGGAAGCTGTATAGGGAGATGATCAATCCAAAGACCCATGAGAAGGTCCGCCAGCTGGTGGTCCCCCAAGCCAGTGTGCCCAGGGTCCTGCAGGCCTACCATGATGACGCAGGGCACTTCGGTTGGAAAAAGCTGGAAATGTTGCTGAGAGAGCGGTTTTATTGGAGTGGGATGCAAGAGTCTGTGGAGGCCTGGTGTCGAGAATGTGGCCCCTGCACACTTAGAAGGCGAGCCAAGGCCAGCCAGAAGGCCCCCCTGCAGCCGATCGTCACTCACCAGCCACTGGAGTTGGTCGCCCTAGACCATCTCAAGCTCACACCCAGCCAAAGCGGGTATACCTATGCCCTGACCATTGTAGACCACTACTCGAGGTTCATGGTGGTTGTCCCCGTTAAAGATTTGACGGGCCGCACTGCAGCCAGCTAGAGCCTTCCAGGCCTACTTCTGCCGACCGCACGGCTACCCGGAAAGGGTACTCATGGACCAGAACCCGGCCTTTGAAGCAGAGGTGTTCCAGGAGTTCTGCCACTTGTACGGGTGTAAGAAAATCCGGATTCACGTCCCTTGAATGCAGCGGAGGAAGAACACCGACCCGTGGTATGGGCCGCCTGTGTGCTACAGGTGCAACAAGCCTAGCCATTACTCTAGGCGATGCCCGTTAAACGAGCAACCCCTGAGGCCAAGGGCCAATCCTCAGAAGTAGACCATCACGGCACGGCTGATTGGCGAGACCGGTATGTTGGAGGCCGCCCCATCATTTCCCTGGCAGTGGATGGCGTCCCGACGATGGCCCTGTTGGACACCGGATCGCAGGTAACGACTATGCCTTATTCATTGTACCAGCGATATTGGGCCGATAGTGAACGTGCCCCTCCCGATGATAGCATGACCATTATTGCGGCCAATGGACTCCCTATGACCCAGGTGGGATTCAAGGAGGTGACCCTGACCGTGGGACGGACCCAGCTGAAACGCCAAGGGATGATTGTGGTGCTGAATGAGTCCAGTGACCGTAACCCGAAAGTGGTCCTAGGGACCAACGTGATTGAGCACTGTATAGGAGAAGTGTTGAGTCTGCTGCAGCAGCTGTCTGCCACTGCAGGAGGAGGTTGGCAGAGGGCCCTACAGCGTGAGATTCGGGCCCTCCTGCATCGGGCAGCAAGTGAACGTGACAGGTGGAGAGATTGGTGGAGTGCGGGTGATGGACACAGCCCCTTTGGTGGTCTCGCCAAGGAGCGAGATGATGATTTGGTGTAGAGCAGCAGTAGACCCCCAGGGATGGGATTACCCGGCATTGGTAGAACCTTCGCCTTCGGAGCACTGGCCCACAGTAATGGTAGCCAGAGGGGTGATTGACGTCAAGAAGGGGAGAGCGCCTCTGAGAGTGCTGAATTGCGAGGAGGAAGAGGTTAGGCTCCACCGCTGCGCCACCATAGCTAAGCTGTTCACCATAGACACCCACGCCATCCATGAGACCACCCCCACTACCCCTACACCCAACATGAGCAGTGACACCCCATCTACGCAACTAGAGGAGTGGTGCCGGGAGTTACATGTCGGCACTGAGTCTACCCCGGTACACCACAAAGACAGGGTATACAGGGTAGTACGGGAGTATGGGTAGGTTTTAAGCAAGTACCCGCTAGACTTCGGGAGAATTAAGGGGGTTCAACATCATATCCCCACAGGCACACATCCACCCATTAAGGAAAGGTATAGGCCGATACCGCCAGCACACTATCAATGCGCCAAAGACATGTTGAGAAACATGAAGAAGGCAGGGGTCATCCGGGATAGTTGTAGTCCTTGGGCAGCTCCATTGGTGCTGGTAAAGAAGAAAGATGGTACCATGAGAATGTGTGTGGATTACCGGAAGATCAACCAGATAATGCATAAAGATGCCTACCTTCTCCCCCGCATCGAAGAGTCGCTGGCTGCATTAAAGACTGCTAATTATTTCTCTACCCTTGACCTCACCAGGTGGCGGTCGCGCAGGAAGATCGTGAGAAGACTGCATTTGCTACCCCCATGGGACTCTGCGAGTTCAATAGTATGCCGTTCGGGCTGTGCAATGCCCCTGGGACCTTCCAACGGCTCATGGAGTGCTGCTTGGGGCATCTCAACTTCGAGACTGTTCTATTGTATCTGGATGATGTGATTGTGTATTCCAAGACGTATGAGGCCCACCTGTAGCACCTGGCAGAAGTGTTTGCAGCCCTCTCCAAGTACGGGATGAAGCTGAAGCCCTCTAAGTGCCATCTGCTGAAACCCAAGGTGCAGTACCTCGGACATGTGGTGAACGCAGAAGGTGTAGCCCCGGATCCGGAGAAGGTTGCTGCCATCCAGAGCTGGCCGCGACCAACCACAGTGAGGGAAGTGAGGCAGTTCCTGGGCCTGGTGGGCTACTACCGCTGTTTCATCAAGGGGTACACGAAGATGGCCACGCCCATGCAAGATCTCCTCGTGGGACAGACCAAGAATGGGAGGGCCCCTGGTCCCCCGTTTGTTTGGGGCGAGAAGCACGAGGAGTCTTTCCACCAGTTGAAGTCAGCCCTGACGGGAGAAGAAATCCTGGCCTACCCTAACTACGGCCTCCCGTTCGTCCTCCACACCGACGCCAGCAATGTGGGCCTAGGTGTGGTCCTGTGCCAGGTACAGTACGGGAAGGAAAAAGTGATTGCCTACGCTAGCAGAAAACTCCGGCCGACGGAAAGGAACCCCGAAAATTACAGCTCCTTCAAGCTTGAGTTCTTAGCCCTCGTGTGGGCAATAACCAAAAGGTTTAAGCATTACCTCGCGGCGGCGAAGTTCACTGCCTACACGGACAACAATCCGTTGACACATCTAGATACTGCCAAGCTGGGTGCCCTGGAGCAGCGGTGGATGGCTCGACTGTCCAATTACGATTTCACTATCAAGTACAGGGCCGGCCGCAAGAACACCAATGCGGATGCGTTGTCTCGGATGCCGCACCTACCCGATGAAGGGGTGGAGGATGACGACCTTGAAGAAATTGAGCTACCCACATTCCATCGGCCACAAGATGAGAAGCCCTGCGTTAACCAACAGCAGGTGAACCTTGACCCGCTGCCCAACCAGGGATGGCAAGAAGCTCAGGACCAGGAACCTGCAGTCCAGCTGGTCAAAGCCATGATCGCGCAGGGCTCTTCCAGGGTGGATCCCGCAGCCCCCTCAGAAGCTCAACGGCTGTGGAAGGAGAGAAACCAGCTGTACTTACATCAGGGGAAGCTGTATAGGGAGATGATCAATCCAAAGACCCATGAGAAGGTCCGCCAGCTGGTGGTCCCCCAAGCCAGTGTGCACAGGGTCCTGCAGGCCTACCATGATGACGCAGGGCACTTCGGTTGGAAAAAGCTGGAAATGTTGCTGAGAGAGCGGTTTTATTGGAGTGGGATGCAAGAGTCTGTGGAGGCCTGGTGTCGAGAATGTGGCCCCTGCACACTTAGAAGGCGAGCCAAGGCCAGCCAGAAGGCCCCCCTACAGCCGATCGTCACTCACCAGCCACTGGAGTTGGTCGCCCTAGACCATCTCAAGCTCACACCCAGCCAAAGCGGGTATACCTATGCCCTGACCATTGTAGACCACTACTCGAGGTTCATGGTGGTTGTCCCCGTTAAAGATTTGACGGGCCGCACTGCAGCCAGCTAGAGCCTTCCAGGCCTACTTCTGCCGACCGCACGGCTACCCGGAAAGGGTACTCATGGACCAGAACCCGGCCTTTGAAGCAGAGGTGTTCCAGGAGTTCTGCCACTTGTACGGGTGTAAGAAAATCCGGACCACGCCATACCATGCCCAAACTAATGGGATGTGTGAGAAGATGAATCACCTAGTCCTGAACCTTCTCAAGACACTACCGTTGGAGGAAAGGAACCTATGGCCGGAGAAGTTGCCTGACCTGGTGGACATGTACAATAACATCCCCTGCAGTTCCACCAAGTGCACGCCTGCGTACCTGATGAGAGCGCGACCGGGACGGCTGCCAGTAGACCTAGAAATGGACATAGAGGCACCCGAAGCCCTTCCCTACACTAACAACTGGGATGCTAAACGACAGACGCAGTACCGACTGATCCAGGAGTATGTGGAGAGGAATCGGCGCCAGAGCCGAGAAAAGCAAGAGCAGCGCTTCAAAAAGCGGGCTCCGGCTACCCCCTTTGAACTCAGGGATGTGGTACTGAAGCGCAAGAGGAGGAAACATAAGCTCGACGATCAATGGGAAAGGACCCCATATGTCATACAGCCCACTGGATGGAAGAACGAGAAGACCTATCTGATCAGTCGCGACCAGGGGAAGACCACGGCTACCGTTTCCAGGGACCACCTGAAGAGATGCCCAGATCCCTTGAGACTGGTGGATGAGGCTCCGGTCCCCGTGCCGAGCGGGAAAAGGAAGAAAGAGGTGATCCATACCATAATGGTCGACTTCCCAGTGGACTGGCCTATGCAGAATGGCGCGGTAATCGTTCCCGTAATAATGTTCCCACAACCCGTGGAAGAGATAGAGACGGAGACGCCCGCCAGCGAGCCACCCGAACAAGCGCCCAGGGATGCACCTATACTGCGCCCCCGTTGGTCTCTACCTGCCATACCTGACACATGGGAAGAGGGACCGGTTGTCCCCTCTGTCCCACTGCCTTCCCCTGATAACACTGGGCCCAGGAGGTCCACATGCTCCAACCTAGGTAGGCCCCCGCTTAGGTACAGGGAGACTGCCATTTAGGGGTGCAATATGGTGATTGTGTAAATAGCTGAATGAATGAGCATTAATCACCCGATGCTTTCACCTGATTGACAAAGTTAAAGGCAGGGAAGCCGGTTGCCAAGTTGAACAGTCCCCGTTGGGACCATACTCCCCGTTGGGACTTTGTTTTTGCCCCGTTTCATAAAGACAAGGCCGAGAACTGGCAGGCCACCCAAAAACTTTTGGGCATGTAAATAAAAACCCCCCCGTTAACCGGCCTTCCGGTTTCACAGCCTCCGGAGAGGCAGACTGGAGGATGGGCCTGCGGGAAATAGATGGCCGAGGCCCGCCACCACTACAACCGGTGGCCATCCTCCGAGTCAGGGGTCCACTGGACGTGGGGCCTCTGAAAAGACAGGCAGATGTGAAACCCTGCACCCGTCCCGTTGGATAACGCCCGTTCCTGGACTGGGGAAAAGGGGTGCTGCCCACTTCTTAGGGGCAGCATCAAGGCTCAGGTTGTTTGGGTGGGTGATTGAAGGACCCGGTCCCGTTTCCCGTTATTAATAAAAATGTTACTGTTTGCAACGGTTCAAGTATGTGCCTCCCATAAGGGAAGATTTAAAAATATGCATAATGTTTACAAATGTTTTATCTTTTTGCAGTTACAAAATAAACCGGCGATGGACGGGCAGCCCGTGGATGGTCTGCATTAAATCAAGGGGGAATGTGATGCCCTGGACTAGTCAGGTCGTCCCAGGTAGTCCCATGCACACACCCCCCCTCCCTGAAAAGGTGACAGCAGCCAAACTTAAAAACCTTGTCACCACCCTCCGGGTTTGATGTCCACACCAGGGGGGTGGAGCCAGGTGGTTGGCTCCACCCACCGAGGAGTTCACAGGCCTGGAGGCGGGAAAAAGACACTAGTTCTGGAGAGATTAGTCTTGACAGTGAAGGAGAGAGGTCATGTTCAAGGGCAGACCTGTGACCAGGCCTGCCAATAGTCTACTCAGGTGGCTGGGTTGGAGCCCAGTCACCTCTGGCAAGGAGGCAGATGGTGGTGGCCGCCTGCAGGAGCTGGGATTACAGCCGGTGGAACCGTAGGGACCGGGGTCAGGCGGTGGCCCGCCGGTACCGAACCGGGGAACCGATTGGAAACCGGAGCACCAGGAGGGGTACTCAGACCCAGTACGAAGCCCCCAACCAACAGGGCCAAGTCAAATCAACTGATTGAGGACTGGACTTAAGGACCTTTCCCACACAAGACCCGTAAGAAGACAACAGCCCAACCATACAGGGTAAAGCCACCACCAAGGCATAGAGACCAAAACGGCCAGCGTCTGCGGGCAAACAGGGCTCTTCCGACACCCAGCAAGCCGGGGAGCGGACTACCGTTGCTTAGGAACAGGAGTCAAACATTCACACAAAGAGGTGCAGGAGAAAGGCGGAAACCACCAACCTGTTAAGGGAGAAGCTGCAGCCGGCTGTGGGCCCCGTTCATCATCCCGTTTGGTTTACCAGAGACTCCAGTGTATTGTGTCATAGTGAGTACACCAGTGCCTTCGGGCCGCGCACCGCACCAGCATCCAGCCTGTGCCTGTCCCCTCGCCTCAGCGCCTCCCTCGGGCCCCCGGGACCATCATTCCCCTACCCACGGAGGGATCAACACCAAGCTGCGCAACACCGTCCCCGGGAGGCCTAATTAACGGCAGCAGTGGTGTCCATCTATTCACCACAACCCGTGGGTGGCGTCACGAACTTACATCCCTTCCAAACCACCGCGGCCCCGGCCGTGGAACTCCCCACCGAAGTCCCTGTGTGTAGCGCCAACCCCCTTGCAGAGCGACGTGACCCCCGGGTCCGTGAGGAGCTCGAGCCACCCACCGTACGAGCACGGATCTGAGCGGCTCGGCGGTCGCAGCCGAGCCCTCGGGGCGGTACATGACCATCAGGGGCGAACTTAGAAATCATGGGGCAGAAGTCCTAATTTCCCCCCTCCCCCCAAAAAATAAAATCATATTCAGTAGGGTCACAGAAGAGCTTATCTCACAACTTTGCAGCCTCTATTAAAGCACCTGAGTGTTCCCACACACTAACATTCTACTTTCATGACCCCCATAAAGTATGATGCCAACAAAAGCACTCCCCAAACATAGTATTATACCCCCACAGTGAATTCCTTCACAGTACCCTCCACATGCACAGGATGATGACCCCCACAGTGCACCTCCCTGAATAATACAGGAGAATACTCCCATAGTGACCCCACACAATAATATGGCCTCCACACAGCCCTCTATAGAGTACGATAGCCATCCATACAGCATAGGGGCTTCTACAACCCACCATAAAACATAGTTGCCCCGACAACCCTCCACACAGTATGATGGCACACATAGAGTAGAATGGCCCCTACTAGCCCTCCAACAGTATAATGGTCCTCACACAGTATAATGAACTCTACACAGCCCTCCACACTGTATAATGGACCCCACACAGTCATCTAAACAGTATAATGGCCACTACATAGCTCTCCAAACAGTATAATGAGCCCCACAAAGCCCTCCACACTGTATAATGGCCACATACAGCATAATGGTACACACATACCTCCAAACAGTATAGTTTCCCTCACAAAGGTCTCCAAACAGTATAATGCCCCCCACACAACCTTCAAAATAGTATAATGGCCCCCAAATAGCCCTCTAAATAACTCGATGATCCTCAAAATAGTGTAGCGCCCCTGAAGCCATCAGGAGCTACAGGGAACTGCATCCTATCAGGGATGCAGGGCCTACCCCCAGGGACCCAGAAGACCAGTGCCGGTAACACCAAAGCATTCATATAATCCCTGTTTTTCCCATTCCCAAAGACTAGTGACAGGCTAGGGTTGGACCAAATGGATGGCCACTTAGGGGTGGAACCGATCCAGTCTACTATACGACAACCAGGGAGGAGGGGTCAGACAGTCAGAAGTGGAAGTGAGAGGAGACGGACGTAACCGTACTGATGGGAGAGTGTAGCGGTGACCTGTGGGCCCAGGCGTGTGGTTGCCAGTGGAGTACGGCGGAGTACTCCTGGAACCATAGCACCAACGGGGTACAGAGCCCTAGGTCAGGAAAACGCTCCAGGCAGACCTGATCAAATCTGCACAGTGAGAGGACCATCCAGGACCTCACTGACCGTAAAGTTCAGGACACAGTAGCAACAGGAGAACCAGGGAAAAGGAACAGAGAAACCGACCCCACAGAGTTCAAACTACCTGTCATATCGACTAAGACTGAAATACGACCAGGAGGGGATCCCCAGATGCTCCAAGCCACGGGGACCCACCAACCAGAGACAGGTGCAGGGGAAGACAGTCACCAGGTGACCACACCGGCACTGGAACTAAGGGGACCAGTGGTGAGGACAAGCTTTCATCAGGTTGCCAGCCATATCAACGCTGTAAGTAAAGAAACAAATTACACTGCAATCCCTTGTGTGGCCTACCTTCTTTCCGCGTCCAACACCATCATCTATCCCCTGGGGTCTGGCCCTACTTGCGGAGGGCCTAACATTCAGGCTGCCATTAACATCAGCCCCAGTAGTGAGAAACTGTGCAGCGGTGGCTCCATCTAAATAGCCGCAACCCGCAAGTGGCGTCACAACAAAAACTTTATTATCATTCTCATGTACATAACCCCTTTCAAGCGACCCCCAGGGTCACGGAATCGGGCAACGGCCACCCAGTGAACTGTCCCAGTGAATATACTGCCAGGGACCGAGTACCCCATAGCCCTGGGGTGCGGTAGTATGATGGCCCCCAAAATAGCCCTCCAAATCATGTAATGGCCTCAATATAGCCCAACAAAGTACAACTTTTTAACTAAATGCAAAGCGGAAAACTAACACTGCACATGACCCTAAAAACACCATCCGCAACTTCAAAGATGGTGGTGGAAGCATCATGCTTTAGAGATGCTTTTCTTCAACAGGGACTAAACTGGTTAGAGTTGATATTAAGATGGATGGCACTAAATACAGGGCAATCTTGGAGGAAAACCTGTGACAGGAGCGTGCATCTGCATGTAGTTCTATGCAGCTGCATGCTCGTGTCAAGAGAGTGTGCAGCTGCCAGGTGATACGATGCGAGACTCGTGCGAGCGCTCTGTAAGGCCGTAGTCACACTTGCACGAGTCTCGCATCGCATCACCCGGCAGCCACATACTCTCCTGACAGGAGCGTGCATTTGCATGTAGTTCTATGCAGCTGCATGCTCGTGGCCAGAGAGTGTGCGGCTGCTAGGTGATGCGATGCGAGACTCGTGCAAGTCATACGGTTCTTGTGAGCGCACCGTAAGGCCGGAGTCACACTTGCGCGAGTCTCGCATCGCATTGATACGCCCGCGCCGGGGCTGTGGGGCGACTCGTTACCAGGCCGTGGTTCTGGCTCTGGGACGTCACGGTGGCGAGTTCCAGTTCCGTGACCCCGGCGGTGTTGTTTAAGAAATAGGAAGGGGATGATGACAGTTTATTCGTGACGCCACCTGTGGTATGCGGCAAGTTAGGTGCCGCCACTGCGCGATGGGGACCTCTGGGGCAGATGGTGACACAGCTGAGATGGTATACCTCTCCACAGGCAGAGCTGGGCCCCAGGGCAGATGGGGGTGATAGTAGTAGTCTATGATGGCGGGGGTTGCACGGCTGGAGGCGCAGGTGAATAACGGAGCAACACAGGGATGCAGTCTCAAGGTTTTTACTCACTGTAGCAGGTAACAAGGTTACACGACATGCCAGTGACCGCCTTTGGAGTACTGGGGTTTCACTGTGATGGGCTCCAGCCGATCTCGGGTAATTCGGAGGTTGAGTCCAGTGCACCTTTCTTAAGTGTATCCTTCCCTGGCCATCTTCCTGTGCTTGCTTCTCCCTTCTGCTTTGCGCCCTCGCTCACTGAACCCTGTGGAAGTGCCTGTGGACCCTGTTGGGTTGCGCGAAGTTCTATCCCTTGGTCCTTTAAGATCGCCTTCCAGCGAATTTGTGTGCGGATGTGGTTTCGGTGCTTGCAGTCACCTTAGATGCTGCTTTTACTAGTGGAGTACATAGGTTTTTCTCCTCTAGCCTAGGGCCCAGTCCCCTTGTTGCAGCCAAGTCCTTCCACCCGTGGATTATATGTGGAACAAGGCCACGGGAGGTTATGATTCCCATGGTCTCTTGGACCCCTTCTGTCTATGCCTGGGCCGAGCGGTACCAGCTCCAGGCCATGGGTCTTCGCTCCTCCACTGCTCATCTCTTTTCTTCTTTCTCCACACTCCACCACTGACTGAATGAATCTGTCCCCACTCGTAAGGCTCCACACCCCGGCCTGGCTTCAGGTATAATCACACCCTTGCCATGTCTGGTGAGGTGTTACTAGGTGAGGGTGTTATGCTTTTGTGAACCGGTGATGACCGCCTCCTTACCCAAAATGGAATACCACACATCTGACTGAGGTGCAGTACCTCTGTGGCGACAGAAGCCTCAGGTGCGCCACACAATATTAATAAATGAGGGTGATTGGGCAACAAAAAAAGAAAACAATTCAAAATAAAGTATGAAAATGTGACGCCCCTGGACTAGTCAGGTCGTCACAGGGTACTGCACGCTCTTTATTCTTAGTGCAGGACTCATGCAGGATTATATGTGGAACAAGGCCACGGGAGGATGTTGCACTTCCCGTGGTCTCTAAGACCCCTTCTGTCTGTGCCCGGGCCGAACAGTACCAGCTCCAGGTCACGGGTCTTCGCTCCTCCGCTGCTCCTCTCCTCCTTTCCTTCTCTCTCCACCCTTCACTACTGAATATTCCCACTCAACAGACTCTACCTTCCCCAGTCTGGCTTTGAGTATAATCACGCCCTTACCATATCTGGTGAGGTGTTGCCGAATGAGAGTGTTGTGCTCTTGTGTGAACCGGTGGTGACCTCCTCCATACCCAGGATGGAATACCACACCTCTGGATGAGGTGCAGTACCTCTGTGGTGACTGAAGCCTCAGGGGCGCCACAGCATCACCCGCCACTGCCTGATGCTCTCCAGACACGAGCGTGCAGCTGCATAGAACTACATGCAGCCGACCTCTCCTGTCAGAAGAGTGTGCAGCCATGCTAGGTGATGTGATACGAGACTCGTGCAAGTCCCTCACAAGTGTGACTCCCGTAGAGGAACCAATTGTGGCGTTTTTTTCATTATTTAAAAAATTAATTTCAAAAAACGATGTGCGGTCCCCCCAATTTTCATACCCAGCCAAGATAAAGCAAGCTGGGGTTGGTATTCTCAGTCTGAAGAGACCCAGCCTAAAAATATTAGCATCTAGCCGCCCGAAATTGCAGCATTCATTAGATGTGACAAGCCCGGTGCTTTACCGGCTCTTCCCGAATGCCCTGATGCGGTGGCAATCAGGGTAATAATTGGTTAATAATAGCGCACAGCTGCTACTAAACTCCAGATTAATGATGGGATGTGTCTATGACACCCGCATCATTAATCTGTAAATCAAAGTAATCAAACACAAACAGAAAAAATCCTTTATTTGGAATAAAATACAAAAACTCACCCTCTTTCACCACTTTATTAATCCCAATGCACCCTGCAGGTCCAACGTAATCCACACAAGGTCCCACGACGATTCAGCTCTGCTACATCTAAATAGCATAGTGAGCGGCCATAGAGCAGCATGGCTGCCCGCTGTGAGTGCAGAATGAATGAGCCGTGATGAGTGGTGACTGGATGCAGGGAGACACGTCACACAGACTGAGGGCGCGTCTGCAACCAATCACAGAGGCTAAGCCAGTCGGTGGGTGGGGAAAGCCGTGCATATGAAATGAGCGGCACAGGGAGGCAGCAGGTGCAGTGTACAGCAGCGTACTGGCTAAGTATGAAGCTCTCACTTCATTCTTATTTTCTTTATTTTTCGTTTATTTTTTTATTTTCTCGAGTGCCATATCTGGATCAAGCAGCCGGAATCACAGGCTCGGGCAACTTTGAAACCGCGCAGATCCAGACTTTTTCAGTCCTTTTTTTTCGGGTCCTCTCAGCCCTAGTTATGATGTTACAGCAAGGCTAGGTAGAAAGTTAGCGACCAAAGGGTACAGGTGACCACAAGACCTTGTCTGCAGTCAGTAAATATGGAGAAACAAACCTCCCACTGACAACTGCCTGTAGTGTGATTGTTATGTATGATGTATTGTGGGATAGCTTGTGTTTCAGTAATAATAATGTGTCAGTATGGAATAACCGCCACCTATAGTGTGTGATTGTGGTGTATGGTGTAGGGTGAGATAGCTTGTGATCAAGTAATAATAATTTGTCTCTATGGAATGACCACCACCTGTAGTGTGTGATTGTGGTGTAGGGTGGGATAGCTTGTGGTTCAGTAATAATGTGTCTGTATGGAATGATCACCGCCTGTAGTGTGTGATTGTGGTGAGGGGTGCAATGGCTTGTGGTTCAGTAATAATAATGTAGTGTGGTGTAGGGTGGGATATCTTGGGGTTCAGTAATATTTATGTGTCTGTGTGGAATGACCAACGCGCCTATAGTGTGTGATTGTGGTGTAGGGTGGGACAGCTTGTGGTTCAGTAATATTAATACGTCTGTATGGAATATCCACCATCTATAGTGTGTAATTGTAGTGTGTGGTGTATGGTAGGATAACTTGTGGTTCAGTAATATTAATCTGTCCGTATGGAATGACCACTGTCTGTAGTGTGTAATTCTAGTGTGTGGTGTATGGTAGGATAACTTGTGGTTCAGTAATATTTATGTGTCCGTATGGAATGACCACTCTCTGTGTAGTGTGTAATTGTAGTGTGTGGTGTATGGTAAGATAGCTTGTGGTTCAGTAATAATTTACTATGTAATTGTGGTGTAGGGTGGGATAGATTGTGGATCAGTAATAATAATGTAGTGTGGTGTAGGGTGAGATAGCTTGTGGATCAGTAATATTAATGCATCTGTATGTAATTACCTCCGCCTATAGTGTGTGATTGTGCAGTGTGGTATAGAATGGGATAGCTTGTGATTCAGTAATAGTAATGTGTCTGTATGGAATGACCGCCCTCTCTAGTGTGTGATTGGGGTATGTGCTGTAGGGTGGGATGGCTTCTGGTTCAGTAATAATAATAATAATGTCTTGTGGTGTGTCATGTAGTGTGGGATAGCTTGTGGTTCAGTAATAATAATGTGTTTGTTTGGAATGACTGCTGTCTGTAGTGTGTGGTGTAGGGTGGGATAGCTTATGGTTCAGTAATAATATTGTGCCTGTATGGAATGACCGCTGCCTGTAGTGTGTGATTGTGGTGTAGAGCGGCTAGAGGAGGCAGTAGTAGTTGTGTGTACAATGGCTTCCAGGCCGCAGCACAGTCGTTCGGTAAACCCTCGCATCCCAGTCGCCACTCCTCTGCAGGGATGCTTTCGCCACAGTTCATTCATCCACTGAGACAATGAATGCAACACAGATGTGTCGCGGGCGGCGGGGCGCTGCGCTCGCTAACGCTCAGGTCCGGCGCTGCTGCTCGGTGGCTCAAGCGGTGCGCCGGATCTGGGGACTCGAGCGGCGCTCCTCGCCCGTGAGTGAAAGGGGTAGTTTGGTTTGGGGATGTAGTCCGTGACGCCACCCACGGGTTGTGGTGAGGTTGGGCACCACTGCTGCTGGTGACGGGGATCCCGGGTGCGATGGTAGGGAGCAGCTGGGATGTTGTTTTCCCCCTCCGTGGGTAGGGGTTGGTGGTCCCGGGGCCCGGTGAGGTGACGGGGAGGCAGGGTTGGTGAGGTGCAGGGTCACGAGGACAGCACTGCGCGGTGCCGGATGGCACGGTTGTACTCACTCAGCCACAAATATACGCAAAGTCTCTGGTAAACCAAACGGCTGGATGGACGGGTCCCGCAGCCGGTTGCTGTGGCTTCTCCCGGACGGTTGGTGGTGGCTGCCTTTCCCTGCACCTGTGTGTATGTTCGGCTCCGATGGCTTCCCACCGGTAACCCGCTCCCCAGCGTTTATATGTGCCGGAGGAGCCCTTTTGCCCGCAGGCTCTGCCCCTTGGAATTCTAGCTTTGGCGGTAGCTGTATTTCCTTCTGCTGGTTGGATGGTTGCCTTCTATCAGGACTTGGCTGCTAGGAAACCCCTGGGGTTCCGGTCACTGACGGATTTGACCGTTAACGGCGACTCCAAGCCTGGTTGGGGTCCGCAGACCCTGCCTGTGTGTTCTGGCTTCACTTCGCTCCCCGGTTCGGTACCGGCGGGCCACCGCCCAACCCTGGTCCTACGGTTCCGCGTTGATTCGCCTCTCCTGCAGACGGCCACCACCGTCTGCCAACCTTGCTCTTAGTGCCCGGGCCACACACCCAGACATGGTCAGTTACTCCTCACTCTTTCACTTCCCTAACTGCACTCCCTTCCTTTTCCCGCCTCCAGGACTGTGAACTCCTCAGTGGGTGGAGCCAACCGCCTGGCTCCACCCCACCTGGTGTGGACATCAGCCCCTGGAGGGAGGCAACAAGGATTTTGTGTCTGGCTGATGTGCCTGTCTCGGGGTGGGGGTGTGTGTTGCAGTACCTGTGACGACCTGGCTAGTCCAGGGCGCCACAGATGCACTTCTTTCAACCAGCAGAACTTTACTTACATACATCATATGGGTGCTTTCAGATCGTGTTACACGGGCACCTCTTCTGACCCCGACAGGGTTCCGTCCAAACTCCATATTATTGTTAAATTTACTGGCCAACCGCTTTCCTGGCACCTGAGCTCTTTCAAATGCTACTAGGCCCTCATTCTCCTGTCTGTCGTCATACTGCGCTAGCCGATTCAAAAAGTCCTTTAGCCACTACGTCCCACCCACTTCAATAGCTTGTGCTATTGAAGTGGCTTAAGGCTACTTTACATGCTGCGACATCGCTAGTGATCTCATTAGCGATGTGAAATTCTAGATCGCAAGTGCGAACTTTTGAGATCGCACATAGGTTATTTTACGCATGTGCGATCTCAAAAGATCGCCCTTTGCTTTCTAGAATTTCACATCGCTAATGAGATCGCTAGCGATGTCGTAGCATGTAAAGTACCCTTTACTCCGACAACACTCCTCCACCTGTGCTTCTGGCCAGGACCTGCTCTTCTCCTTTAAAAGCCCACTGACCTTCGGTCTCGCAGGGAAATTCGTTGGGTTTTCAATCCAGGAAAAACAAGCGCCACCTCAACCATCCGGACTCAATCCCTCTTCTGGCGACACAGTTGCAAGCAGTCCTCAAATGAGCAGGATTCCGCATGTCCGGTGTCAAATTGTTGACCCTTAGGCTCTCAATGTTTTGGGCTTCTTGTCTCTTTCTCATACTGGGGACGCTCCTATCCTCCTTCTACATCTTGCCCTCTTTATACTCTGCCTCCCTCCTTTTACTTAACCCCTTACTTCCTAGAGGTGTCAGGAAAGCAGTAGCTGGCTCACCTTGCCACCTAGTGGCCATTTACCAAATTAAACAATGCAGACCAATACATTTAAAAAACTTTTCTGCGTGACAGACACTTCTGCAGGGGTGGCGTAGCCTTGACCCCCTTATAATGGTATATGGTGTAGGGTGTCTGTGTGGAATGACCGCTGCCTGTAGTGTGTAATTGTAGTGTAGGATGGGATAGCTTGTGGTTCAGTAAAAATAATGTGACTGTATGGAATGACCGCCGACTGTAGTGTGTGATTGTGGTGTGTAGTGTATGGTGGGATAGCTTATGGTTCAGTAATAATGTGTTTGTGTGGATTGACCGCTGCCTATGGTGTGCAATTGTGGTGTAGGGAGGGATAGCTTGCTATTCAGTAATAATCTGTCTGTAGGAAATGACTGCCTGTAGTGTGTGATTGTGGTGTATGGTGGGATAGCTTATGGTTCAGTAATAATGTGTCTGTATGGAATGGCCACCAGCTGTAGTGTGTGACTGTGGTGTGGGATAGCTTGAGGTTCACTAATAATGTGTCTGCGTGGAATGGCCGCTGCCTGTAGTGTGTGATTGTGGTGTGTGGTGTACAGTGGCATAGCTTGTGTTTCAGATTTGTGTCTGAATGGAATGGCCGCTGCCTGCAGTGCGTGATTGTGGTGTGTGGTGTAGGGTTGGACAGCTTGTGGTTCAGTAATATTAATGTGTCTGTAAGGAATGACCATCGCTATTAGTACTGTAATTGTGGTGTAGGGTGGCATAGCTTGTGGTTCAGTAATAATGTGTCTGTATGGAATGACCCCCGTCTGTAGTGTGTTATTGTGGTGTAGGGTTGTATAGCTTGTGGTTCAGCAATAATGTGTCTGTATGGAATGGCCGCCGCCTGTAGTGTGTAATTGTGGTGTAGGGTTGTATAGCTTGTGGTTCAGTAATAATGTGTCTATATGGAATGACCCCCGCCTGTAGTGTGTTATTGTGGTGTAGGGTTGTATAGCTTGTGGTTCAGCAATAATGTGTCTGTATGGAATGGCCGCCGCCTGTAGTGTGTAATTGTGGTGTAGGGTTGTATAGCTTGTGGTTCAGTAATAATGTGTCTATATGGAATGACCCCCGCCTGTAGTGTGTTATTGTGGTGTAGGGTTGTATAGCTTGTGGTTCAGCAATAATGTGTCTGTATGGAATGACCGCCGCCTGTAGTGTGTGATTGTGGTGTAGGGTTGTATAGCTTGTGGTTCAGTAATAATGTGTCTATATGGAATGACCGCCGCCTGTAGTGTGTGATTGTGGTGTAGGGTGGGATAGCTTGTGGTTCAGTAATAATGTGTCTGTATGGAATGACCGCCGCCTGTAGTGTGTGATTGTGGTGTAGGGTTGTATAGCTTGTGATTCAGTAATAACGTATCTGTATGGAATGACCGCCGCCTGTAGTGTGTGATTGTGGTGTAGGGTGGGATAGCTTGTGATTCAGTAATAACGTATCTGTATGGAATGACCGCCGCCTGTAGTGTGTGATTGTGGTGTAGGGTGGGATAGCTTGTGGTTCAGTAATAATGTGTCTATATGGAATGGCCGCCGCCTGTAGTGTGTAATTGTGGTGTAGGGTTGTATAGCTTGTGGTTCAGTAATAATGTGTCTATATGGAATGACCCCCGCCTGTAGTGTGTTATTGTGGTGTAGGGTTGTATAGCTTGTGATTCAGTAATAACGTATCTGTATGGAATGACCCCCGCCTGTAGTGTGTAATTGTGGTGTATGGTGGTATAGCTTGTGATTCAGTAATAACGTATCTGTATGGAATGGCCGCCGCCTGTAGTGTGTAATTGTGGTGTATGGTGGGATAACTTGTGATTCAGTAATAACGTATCTGTATGGAATGACCGCCGCCTGTAGTGTGTGATTGTGGTGTAGGGTGGGATAGCTTGTGATTCAGTAATAACGTATCTGTATGGAATGACCGCCGCCTGTAGTGTGTGATTGTGGTGTAGGGTGGGATAGCTTGTGATTCAGTAATAACGTATCTGTATGGAATGACCGCCGCCTGTAGTGTGTGATTGTGGTGTAGGGTGGGATAGCTTGTGGTTCAGTAATAATGTGTCTATATGGAATGGCTGCCGCCTGTAGTGTGTAATTGTGGTGTAGGGTTGTATAGCTTGTGGTTCAGTAATAATGTGTCTATATGGAATGACCCCCGCCTGTAGTGTGTTATTGTGGTGTAGGGTTGTATAGCTTGTGATTCAGTAATAACGTATCTGTATGGAATGACCCCCGCCTGTAGTGTGTGATTGTGGTGTAGGGTTGGATAGCTTGTGGTTCAGTAATAACGTATCTGTATGGAATGACCCCCGCCTGTAGTGTGTAATTGTGGTGTAGGGTGGGATAGCTTGTGATTCAGTAATAACGTATCTGTATGGAATGGCCGCCGCCTGTAGTGTGTAATTGTGGTGTAGGGTGGGATAGCTTGTGGTTCAGTAATAACGTATCTGTATGGAATGACCCCCGCCTGTAGTGTGTAATTGTGGTGTAGGGTGGGATAGCTTGTGGTTCAGTAATAACGTATCTGTATGGAATGACCCCCGCCTGTAGTGTGTGATTGTGGTGTAGGGTGGGATAGCTTGTGGTTCAGTAATAACGTATCTGTATGGAATGACTGCCGCCTGTAGTGTGTGATTGTGGTGTAGGGTGGGATAGCTTGTGATTCAGTAATAACGTATCTGTATGGAATGGCCGCCGCCTGTAGTGTGTGATTGTGGTGTAGGGTGGGATAGCTTGTGGTTCAGTAATAACGTATCTGTATGGAATGACCCCCGCCTGTAGTGTGTAATTGTGGTGTAGGGTTGTATAGCTTGTGGTTCAGTAATAACGTATCTGTATGGAATGACCCCCGCCTGTAGTGTGTGATTGTGGTGTAGGGTGGGATAGCTTGTGGTTCAGTAATAATGTGTCTATATGGAATGACCCCCGCCTGTAGTCTGTTATTGTGGTGTAGGGTTGTATAGCTTGTGATTCAGTAATAACGTATCTGTATGGAATGACCCCCGCCTGTAGTGTGTAATTGTGGTGTAGGGTGGGATAGCTTGTGGTTCAGTAATAACGTATCTGTATGGAATGACCCCCGCCTGTAGTGTGTAATTGTGGTGTAGGGTTGTATAGCTTGTGGTTCAGTAATAACGTATCTGTATGGAATGACCCCCGCCTGTAGTGTGTGATTGAGGTGTAGGGTGGGATAGCTTGTGATTCAGTAATAATGTGTCTGTATAGAATGACCCCCGCCTGTAGTGTGTGATTGTGGTGTAGGGTGGGATAGCTTGTGGTTCAGTAATAACGTATCTGTATGGAATGACCCCCGCCTGTAGTGTGTAATTGTGGTGTAGGGTTGTATAGCTTGTGGTTCAGTAATAACGTATCTGTATGGAATGACCCCCGCCTGTAGTGTGTGATTGAGGTGTAGGGTGGGATAGCTTGTGATTCAGTAATAATGTGTCTGTATAGAATGACCCCCGCCTGTAGTGTGTGATTGTGGTGTAGGGTGGGATAGCTTGTGATTCAGTAATAACGTATCTGTATGGAATGGCCGCCGCCTGTAGTGTGTGATTGTGGTGTAGGGTGGGATAGCTTGTGGTTCAGTAATAACGTATCTGTATGGAATGACCCCCGCCTGTAGTGTGTAATTGTGGTGTAGGGTTGTATAGCTTGTGGTTCAGTAATAACGTATCTGTATGGAATGACCCCCGCCTGTAGTGTGTGATTGAGGTGTAGGGTGGGATAGCTTGTGATTCAGTAATAATGTGTCTGTATAGAATGACCCCCGCCTGTAGTGTGTGATTGTGGTGTAGGGTGGGATAGCTTGTGATTCAGTAATAACGTATCTGTATGGAATGGCCGCCGCCTGTAGTGTGTGATTGTGGTGTAGGGTGGGATAGCTTGTGGTTCAGTAATAATGTGTCTATATGGAATGACCCCCGCCTGTAGTCTGTTATTGTGGTGTAGGGTTGTATAGCTTGTGATTCAGTAATAACGTATCTGTATGGAATGACCCCCGCCTGTAGTGTGTAATTGTGGTGTAGGGTGGGATAGCTTGTGGTTCAGTAATAACGTATCTGTATGGAATGACCCCCGCCTGTAGTGTGTAATTGTGGTGTAGGGTTGTATAGCTTGTGGTTCAGTAATAACGTATCTGTATGGAATGACCCCCGCCTGTAGTGTGTGATTGAGGTGTAGGGTGGGATAGCTTGTGATTCAGTAATAATGTGTCTGTATAGAATGACCCCCGCCTGTAGTGTGTGATTGTGGTGTAGGGTTGTATAGCTTGTGGTTCAGTAATAACGTATCTGTATGGAATGACCCCCGCCTGTAGTGTGTGATTGAGGTGTAGGGTGGGATAGCTTGTGATTCAGTAATAATGTGTCTGTATAGAATGACCCCCGCCTGTAGTGTGTGATTGTGGTGTAGGGTGGGATAGCTTGTGGTTCAGTAATAACGTATCTGTATGGAATGACCCCCGCCTGTAGTGTGTAATTGTGGTGTAGGGTTGTATAGCTTGTGGTTCAGTAATAACGTATCTGTATGGAATGACCCCCGCATGTAGTGTGTGATTGAGGTGTAGGGTGGGATAGCTTGTGATTCAGTAATAATGTGTCTGTATAGAATGACCCCCGCCTGTAGTGTGTGATTGTGGTGTAGGGTGGGATAGCTTGTGATTCAGTAATAACGTATCTGTATGGAATGGCCGCCGCCTGTAGTGTGTGATTGTGGTGTAGGGTGGGATAGCTTGTGGTTCAGTAATAACGTATCTGTATGGAATGACCCCCGCCTGTAGTGTGTAATTGTGGTGTAGGGTTGTATAGCTTGTGGTTCAGTAATAACGTATCTGTATGGAATGACCCCCGCCTGTAGTGTGTGATTGAGGTGTAGGGTGGGATAGCTTGTGATTCAGTAATAATGTGTCTGTATAGAATGACCCCCGCCTGTAGTGTGTGATTGTGGTGTAGGGTGGGATAGCTTGTGATTCAGTAATAACGTATCTGTATGGAATGGCCGCCGCCTGTAGTGTGAGATTGTGGTGTAGGGTGGGATAGCTTGTGGTTCAGTAATAATGTGTCTATATGGAATGACCCCCGCCTGTAGTCTGTTATTGTGGTGTAGGGTTGTATAGCTTGTGATTCAGTAATAACATATCTGTATGGAATGACCCCCGCCTGTAGTGTGTAATTGTGGTGTAGGGTGGGATAGCTTGTGGTTCAGTAATAACGTATCTGTATGGAATGACCCCCGCCTGTAGTGTGTAATTGTGGTGTAGGGTTGTATAGCTTGTGGTTCAGTAATAACGTATCTGTATGGAATGACCCCCGCCTGTAGTGTGTAATTGTGGTGTAGGCTTGTATAGCTTGTGGTTCAGTAATAACGTATCTGTATGGAATGACCCCCGCCTGTAGTGTGTGATTGAGGTGTAGGGTGGGATAGCTTGTGATTCAGTAATAATGTGTCTGTATAGAATGACCCCCGCCTGTAGTGTGTGATTGTGGTGTAGGGTGGGATAGCTTGTGGTTCAGTAATAATGTGTCTGTATGGAATGACCCCCGCCTGTAGTGTGTTATTGTGGTGTAGGGTTGTATAGCTTGTGGTTCAGTAATAACGTATCTGTATGGAATGACCCCCGCCTGTAGTGTGTAATTGTGGTGTAGGGTGGGATAGCTTGTGGTTCAGTAATAACGTATCTGTATGGAATGACCCCCGCCTGTAGTGTGTAATTGTGGTGTAGGGTTGTATAGCTTGTGGTTCAGTAATAACGTATCTGTATGGAATGACCCCCTCCTGTAGTGTGTGATTGAGGTGTAGGGTGGGATAGCTTGTGATTCAGTAATAATGTGTCTGTATAGAATGACCCCCGCCTGTAGTGTGTGATTGTGGTGTAGGGTGGGATAGCTTGTGGTTCAGTAATAACGTATCTGTATGGAATGACCCCCGCCTGTAGTGTGTGATTGTGGTGTAGGGTGGGATAGCTTGTGGTTCAGTAATAACGTATCTGTATGGAATGACCCCCGCCTGTAGTGTGTGATTGTGGTGTAGGGTGGGATAGCTTGTGGTTCAGTAATAATGTGTCTGTATGGAATGACCGCCGCCTGTAGTGTGTGATTGTGGTGTAGGGTTGTATAGCTTGTGGTTCAGTAATAACGTATCTGTATAGAATGACCCCCGCCTGTAGTGTGTGATTGTGGTGTAGGGTGGGATAGCTTGTGGTTCAGTAATAATGTGTCTGTATGGAATGACCGCCGCCTGTAGTGTGTGATTGTGGTGTAGGGTGGGATAGCTTGTGGTTCAGTAATAATGTGTCTGTATGGAATGACCGCCGCCTGTAGTGTGTGATTGTGGTGTAGGGTGGGATAGCTTGTGGTTCAGTAATAATGTGTCTGTATGGAATGACCGCCGCCTGTAGTGTGTGATTGTGGTGTAGGGTGGGATAGCTTGTGGTTCAGTAATAATGTGTCTGTATGGAATGACCGCCGCCTGTAGTGTGTGATTGTGGTGTAGGGTTGTATAGCTTGTGATTCAGTAATAACGTATCTGTATGGAATGACCCCCGCATGTAGTGTGTGATTGAGGTGTAGGGTGGGATAGCTTGTGATTCAGTAATAATGTGTCTGTATAGAATGACCCCCGCCTGTAGTGTGTGATTGTGGTGTAGGGTGGGATAGCTTGTGGTTCAGTAATAACGTATCTGTATGGAATGACCCCCGCTTGTAGTGTGTGATTGTGGTGTAGGGTGGGATAGCTTGTGGTTCAGTAATAATGTGTCTGTATGGAATGACCCCCGCCTGTAGTGTGTGATTGTAGTGTAGGGTGGGATAGCTTGTGGTTCAGTAATAACGTATCTGTATAGAATGACCCCCGCCTGTAGTGTGTGATTGTGGTGTAGGGTGGGATAGCTTGTGGTTCAGTAATAATGTGTCTGTATAGAATGACCCCCGCCTGTAGTGTGTGATTGTGGTGTAGGGTGGGATAGCTTGTGGTTCAGTAATAATGTGTCTGTATAGAATGGCCGCCGCCTGTAGTGTGTGATTGTAGTGTAGGGTGGGATAGCTTGTGGTTCAGTAATAACATATCTGTATAGAATGACCGCCGCCTGTAGTGTGTGATTGTGGTGTAGGGTTGGATAGCTTGTGGTTCAGTAATAACGTATCTGTATAGAATGACCCCCGCCTGTAGTGTGTGATTGTGGTGTAGGGTGGGATAGCTTGTGGTTCAGTAATAACGTATCTGTATAGAATGACCGCCGCCTGTAGTGTGTGATTGTAGTGTAGGGTGGGATAGCTTGTGGTTCAGTAATAACGTATCTGTATAGAATGACCCCCGCCTGTAGTGTGTGATTGTGGTGTAGGGTGGGATAGCTTGTGGTTCAGTAATAATGTGTCTGTATAGAATGGCCGCCGCCTGTAGTGTGTGATTGTAGTGTAGGGTGGGATAGCTTGTGGTTCAGTAATAACATATCTGTATAGAATGACCGCCGCCTGTAGTGTGTGATTGTGGTGTAGGGTTGGATAGCTTGTGGTTCAGTAATAACGTATCTGTATAGAATGACCCCCGCCTGTAGTGTGTGATTGTGGTGTAGGGTGGGATAGCTTGTGGTTCAGTAATAATGTGTCTGTATGGAATGACCCCCGCCTGTAGTGTGTGATTGTGGTGTAGGGTTGTATAGGTTGTGGTTCAGTAATAACGTATCTGTATAGAATAGCCGCCGCCTGTACATCTTGTGGCTGTGCTACATGGGAGCAGGTTGATTGTAGTTGGTAACCATGGAGACACATGGCTCTGTGTAGGAGCTGTGCACAGTCGGATATTTCCTCCTGTTGGATAGCCATGGCGTTGGTTTTTCCATCGGGCAGTAATTATCCCTCTAAATAGTGAGCAGCCCGGTTGCTATGGCAATCCTTCCATCACCCGGATGTGATGATTGTGGCACTGGTGTGTGCCAGGTCTGCCCCCAGGGTGTGTGCCACCCACAGAGGCTATGGTATGGGCGCTCCAGTGTCCTCTGTGATGGGCACACTGTGCCAGGCTATCACCGCAGAGCCGTGTGCCCTCTGCATTCAGTGCCTATGTGCTGTCAGTGATGGCGGGCGAGGCGGCTGCTATAACAATGGCAGCAGATGACATTGTGTGGAGCGGCCTCCGCCATCAATTATTCACCCAGGGGCGGGCTCATCATCCCGTTCACCGAGGCAACCGGCGCTCTCTCATTGGTTAGCCTCAATTGCCAATGGAATCATTCACTTTTCACCGGAGGGGGGCGGAGAGGCAGTGTTGAAGCCACGCCCAGCAGCATTTTGCAGCTGTCAATCATCTGACGTCAGCGTGTGCTCTGCAGGTGCAGGGAGAGAGCTGCTGCATTGGTGCAATAAGACCCGAGCTAAATAAAGAAGGTAAGAATGGCGTCGTGTGCTGGCAGAAGCCTCCGGTCCTAGGTGATGCCCGCGGCGTGCCCAGGGCTGCATGTAACCTTCATTTGTCATCGGAGGATGCTGTGGCATCTGGATCACTGGCAGGCAGTGCTGTAACATAGGGACATGGCAGCTCCATGAAGCAGGCTGCCCCCATTCCTGCTCTGGTGGGGGAGGGAGAATGATGATGCCCTAAACATCTGCAGAAAGCCTTCCCTGGATTGCAGTCATTAGCTGCCCATCTGTACCGGGGTGCTGCCTGCCCATCTGTACCGGGGAGCGGGGTGCTGCCTGCCCATCTGTACCAGGGAGCGGGGTGCTGCCTGCCCATCTGTACCGGGGAGCGGGGTGCCCATCTGTACCTGGGTGCTGCCTGCCCATCTGTACCAGGGAGCGGGGTGCTGCCTGCCCATCTGTACGGGGGAGCGGGGTGCTGCCTGCCCATCTGTACCGGGGAGCGGGGTGCTGCCTGCCCATCTGTACCGGGGAGCGGGGTGCTGCCTGCCCATCTGTACCGGGGAGCGGGGTGCTGCCTGCCCATCTGTACCGGGGTGCTGCCTGCCCATCTGTACCAGGGTGCTGCCTGCCCATCTGTACCGGGGTGCTGCCTGCCCATCTGTACCGGGGTGCTGCCTGCCCATCTGTACCGGGGTGCTGCCTGCCCATCTGTACCGGGGAGCGGGGTGCTGCCTGCCCATCTGTACCGGGGTGCTGCCTGCCCATCTGTACCGGGGTGCTGCCTGCCCATCTGTACCGGGGTGCTGCCTGCCCATCTGTACCGGGGTGCTGCCTGCCCATCTGTACCGGGGTGCTGCCTGCCCATCTGTACCGGGGAGCGGGGTGCTGCCTGCCCATCTGTACCGGGGTGCTGCCTGCCCATCTGTACCAGGGTGCTGCCTGCCCATCTGTACCAGGGTGCTGCCTGCCCATCTGTACCAGGGTGCTGCCTGCCCATCTGTACCGGGGTGCTGCCTGCCCATCTGTACCGGGGTGCTGCCTGCCCATCTGTACCAGGGTGCTGCCTGCCCATCTGTACCGGGGTGCTGCCTGCCCATCTGTACCGGGGTGCTGCCTGCCCATCTGTACCGGGGAGCGGGGTGCTGCCTGCCCATCTGTACCAGGGTGCTGCCTGCCCATCTGTACCGGGGTGCTGCCTGCCCATCTGTACCGGGGTGCTGCCTGCCCATCTGTACCGGGGTGCTGCCTGCCCATCTGTACCGGGGTGCTGCCTGCCCATCTGTACCGGGGAGCGGGGTGCTGCCTGCCCATCTGTACCGGGGTGCTGCCTGCCCATCTGTACCGGGGAGCGGGGTACTGCCTGCCCATCTGTACCGGGGTGCTACCTGCCCATCTGTACCGGGGTGCTGCCTGCCCATCTGTACCGGGGTGCTGCCTGCCCATCTGTACCGGGGTGCTGCCTGCCCATCTGTACCGGGGAGCAGGGTGCTGCCTGCCCATCTGTACCGGGGAGCAGGGTGCTGCCTGCCCATCTGTACCGGGGAGCAGGGTGCTGCCTGCCCATCTGTACCAGGGAGCAGGGTGCTGCCTGCCCATCTGTACCAGGGAGCAGGGTGCTGCCTGCCCATCTGTACCAGGGTGCTGCCTGCCCATCTGTACCAGGGTGCTGCCTGCCCATCTGTACCGGGGAGCGGGGTGCTGCCTGCCCATCTGTACCGGGGTGCTGCCTGCCCATCTGTACCGGGGAGCGGGGTGCTGCCTGTCCATCTGTACCGGGGTGCTGCCTGCCCATCTGTACCGGGGAGCGGGGTGCTGCCTGCCCATCTGTACCGGGGTGCTGCCTGCCCATCTGTACCGGGGTGCTGCCTGCCCATCTGTACCGGGGTGCTGCCTGCCCATCTGTACCGGGGAGCGGGGTGCTGCCTGCCCATCTGTACTGGGGAGCGGGGTGCTGCCTGCCCATCTGTACCGGGGAGCGGGGTGCTGCCTGCCCATCTGTACCGGGGAGCGGGGTGCTGCCTGCCCATCTGTACCGGGGAGCGGGGTGCTGCCTGCCCATCTGTACCGGGGAGCGGGGTGCTGCCTGCCCATCTGTACCGGGGAGCGGGGTGCCCATCTGTACCGGGGTGCTGCGTGCTGCCTGCCCATCTGTACCGGGGGGCTGCCTGCCCATCGGGAGCGGGGTGCTGCTTGCCCGTCTGTCCCCCGTGGAGCCGGGTGCTGCCTGCCAAGTGCCCTGTGGACACCTCTGGGAAGGAATGTCATTGACGAGGTCTCGTCCAAGGGTGTATGATATGTGATCTCCTCACCGCTATTTTTAAACATAGGTGATAAAATAAAGGCAGTGAATAATTGATGCCCTTCATTGAATAGGCTGTGCATTTTTCTAGATTATTTTACACTCCATGTAGGGGGAGGGGGAAGAAGTGTTAGAATCGATAGCCCATTCAGCGTCGGTGGAGCCACCGGTTATAGGGCATCTAATCTATAAGCGGCAGGTGACATGATGACGGCTGCCATCAAGGGTATTGTGGGCTTATGATATTGACAGTTGTTCCTTTAAATAGCTTGACCTTCAATATCAAACGCTGGTACTCTCTGCATGCTCATACTTGTTCTACCCTGGTATACAGGATGGTATGTGGCCTTATTTGTGGGATCGCGTGTATGTATGATCCCATATCTGTGTGCTGGGTGGATTCGCTCATTCACGGGCACTGCTGGCGTGGTCACAGACAACCATCAGAGATGAAATCCTATGTTCATGCCCATAGGGAGACATTTACGTGTAGGAAATGAACTCCTATTTATGTTATCTAGTGTATGTCATCCCACAGCAGGGAGAAATGTCCATGTCCGGCACACATGTGCCCTATCCGGCTCGACCTCCACCGGATGACGGGCCATCCATTAATGCAGGACACATTTCCTCCGCTCCTGCGGCTTTTGCGACTTGTGCCTGCAGAACGTGCACATTTCTCCCCAGGAAATTGTGCAGAATCTTAATTTGCCAGTCCCCGTTGTCCCTCCTCCTCTGCAGTCAGGCCCTGGAGCATCTTCCTCCGTTGTACATCGTTGCCTTTTCACTAAATGAACATGTAATGTCTTTTCTTGGGCTATAGATAGTCATTTCCACCGCAGAACTACGGTTATTTGCTTTTGATTTCCATCGGGTGGTCAGAGGACATATAGCGGATGCCCTTTACCGTTCCCCTCCATATCCAATCCTGGAAAATCTAGATAATGACATACAGGTGACACTTTGGAGCTAAAATCTCATGAAGACATTGCATAGGAGGATATCTCTGGAATATGTGTATCTATACAATGTCTCGACATATATTCTATATATGTGACGTGAAATGCCGGAACTATTGTTGGCGCCATCGTTTAAGGCGCAACTGTCGTTGGCCATAATACTTATAAGGTGATGAAGAGGGCGAGGGTTCTGGAGAAGAAACGCAGCCTGATGGGGCTGTGCTCAGAAGTAGAACATACATGGGCGTCTCGGACAGCACTGCAGAAGTAGCATTTAGCACATTGATTCGTGGAGGATGGGGGGTCGGACGCAGTTTATACCATTTTATTCTGTCCTGACAATGCCATGTTACGGAATTTCCCAGCCCCAACTCTTTGCACAAGCCTCATGGTATCTAGTCCATTCTGGACCGTGGTGAAGGTTTCCTACTACTATGTGACTAACCCTTGTCTGGTACCATTGGGTCAATATGACCCCATGCAGATTGGTACACCTATTCTAGTTTTTTTTTTCATGGTACCAGTCAAGGGTTAAACCATGTTTTCCACTTTGGGCTTGTAACTGGTTTGTGGTTTTCTGTTAGAGTATTCCTTGTCATCTAGTAAATGACCACTCCATGTCTCTTCGATCTTCCCTATTCACAGTGAAATGATGCAGTATTTAACAAATCCATTTTAGAGAACCATGAGCCTTTCATTATGTCCTGATGCCAGAGCATAGAGTAAGAAGTGACCGACATACTCTAAAGGGGCATGGTGGAGGACGCCATGGTATCTTCAGCCTCGAAAATGTAACGTTTCCGAAAATCTTCCCTGCCATAGAAGGGATTGATTTCCGAATAAAGTAACTACACCATATTCAGCAAATGTTTTATACAGGCGTGAAAAAAATGCTGCAGAGTAACAACGATAGGAAATAGTAGATGCGTTAATTGTATTTTAACTGATACAATGTAAACTAATGAACAAAAGAAAAAACTAGATCAAATCAATATTTGGAGTGACCACTCTGCTTCCTAAACTGCACCAATTCTTCTTGTTACTAGTGATGAGCGAGCACTACTATGCTGGGGTGCTCGGTACTCGTTATGACTAGTGATGAGCACTACTATGCTGGGGTGCTCGGTACTCGTTATGATTAGTGATGAGCACTACTATGCTGGGGTGCTCGGTACTTGTAATGACTAGTGATGAGCACTACCATGCTCGGGTGCTCGGTACTTGTAATGACTAGTGATGAACGAGCACTACCATGCTCGGGTGTTCAGTACTCGTAGTGATGAGTGAGCACTACCATGCTCGGGTGCTCGGTACTCGTAATGAGTAGTGATGAGCGAGCACTACCATTCTGGGTTACTCGAAATGAGTAGTGATGAGCAAGTGCTCGGTACTTGTAATGAGTAGTGATGAGCGAGCACTACCATGTTGGAGTGCTTGGTACTCATAACTAGTAGTGATGAGCGAGCACTATCATGGTCTGGTGCTCAGTACTCATATCAAGTAGTAATGAGTGAGCACTGCCATTCTCAAGTACTCGTAGTGATGAGCGAGTGCTCTGTACTTGAAATGAGTAGTGATGAGCTAGCACTACCCTGCACGGGTACTTCTAATGAGCGAGCACTGCTATGCTTGGGTGCTTAGTACTCGTAATGAGGGAGCACTGCCATGCTCGAGTGTTTGGTACTCATAACGAGCAGTCGGACGGGCTCGACTCATGTATAATGGTAGTCAACAGGGAACCTTTTTTCCAGAAAATCTTCCAGGAAAATGCTCGAGTTTCCTATTTACTTCCATTATTATTTTTTAAGTGAGTCAATCCCGTCCGAGCATCAAACTGCTCTTTACAATTACCAACCACCCGAGCATGGTAGTGCTCACTCATCACTAGTCCTTACAAGTATCGAGCACCCGTGCATGACTGTGTTAGCTCATCACTACTCGTTACCCTTACACACAGTTTTTGAAGGAACTCATCAAGGAGGCTTTTCCAAACATCTTGGAGAATTAACCACTGATATGTGAACGTAGGCTTTTGCCAATCCTTATCTCTTCATGTAATACCAGAAAGGCTTGATGATTTTGAAATCCAGGGATCTGTGTGGTCATATAAAAACTTCCAAGACTCCTTGTTTTTATTTATATATATATATATATATATATATATATATATATATATATATATATATATATATTTCTTAATGACATTGCGTACTAAATTGTTAACATACAACACCAAACCTACAGTCAGAGGAACAGAGATAAATCCAAATTAGGATCCTAACATCTCATATATTCAAACAATCCCCAGTGCTTATTCCACATGTTAGAAAATGTATATGAATAACTAGGTATAAGGGCAGCGTGCCAAAATCGGAACAATATATGTCCCTACGTATGGAAGCAAATAAATGGTATGCTTCTAAAGATATATCCTCACCCTTCCCCCAGGTGTGCTCACCTGGCATTCACCAAGGGCACATGACAATGCTGTTCTTGACCCATGATGTGTATGGAGTGCAAGCACAGGACATAGGCAAAATACTGCAGACACTGAGTGGGGAAAAGGCTCCAACCTTCAATTAAACCTTCATGGGGAATATATACTACTAAAGGCAATCTGTCAGCAGATTTTTGCTATGTAAGGCCTGTTTCACACGTCGGTGATTCTGGTACATTTGTGCTTTTTTTTTTTTTATTATACGTACCAGAATCACTGACATACGCAGACCCATTCTAATCAATGGGTCTGCTCACACATCAGTGATTTTTCACTGAACGTGTCTCCGTGCACGCGTGGCCGTGATTCTGCACGGAGACATGTCAGTTTTTTCCTGGCATCACTGATGATCCACGGACCACACTATGGTGTGATCCGTGTGTGATCAGTGAAACACGTACCAGAAAATCACGGACATATTAAATATTTTCAACTTACCTTGCCTGCGATTCGCTGTGCAGCCTCTGCTCTCGGCAGCTTCTGCCCGGCTCATGAATATTCATGAGAGCAGGAAATGCCGACCAGGAAGTAGCTGCTGAGAGTGGTGGGCGGACGCTGGAGAGCCGAGTAGATCAGCACCATGGACAGCAGCAGTGAAGGCAGGTGAGTAATGTCCATATGCAATCACGGATTGCACATGGACAACCCACGTGTGCCGTGAATCACGGAACACGGAGGGACATGTGCGTGTTTTACACGTCAGTGAAGAACGTCAGTGTTTTTCACTGACGTGTGAAACTGGCCTAAGATGAAGACAGCATGCTGCAACAGATAACACACAGAATTCAGGGATGCCTGTCTTGTCAAGATCCAATATGTTATTTGCTATGATTTTTTTTAAGCAGCAAGAGTTCTCATTGGTCAGACTACAATGTCATACGCATGTTATCTGGCATGCCCCCTCCTTTGACACCTCACTGACTATACAATATCTATAGAAAGCCTGGTGTGGGAGAAACAGTTCTCTCAGTGCATGGCTAAATCTAAAAATTCTGATTCTGTCAGAACCGCTGCACTCAATAATCTAAGTGATACATTGTTGGATTCAGGATCTCTGCCTACATCATACTAATCTCAGAGGGTTGGCTGAAAGAGTAACCACCAGTAGTGCACATGAAATAAGCAACTTAAAATCTTATTACAATCAGAGACATTGGCTTTCACTCTCGATGTCCGGGTAAAATCTGTAATCACAGAGATTGAGTTTACCTGTGAATTGCGAATTCTGACTGATCAGTCCTAGTGGAGAAAGAAGCAGATTTCTGATAAAATATGACGTTTCTTATCTTTACGTGTACTGAGATTTAAGGAAAAAAGACACATTAAAATTACGGTTATTCTTTGACGCCTGACACAATGCGCTAAAATGGTAAGCCACATAATAAGTAGACAGAACATGATGACCCTTCTGATAAATCTGTAGCATTTTAAGGCTGTGTAATATACACAGAGTGATCAGAAATAGACCGGTAAGCATAGGTAGCCCTTATTCTCGGCAGCGCAGGCCACATTTACACAGGACTATGCGCTTCCGAGAGCGATGATCATTTGGGCAAACCAGAAGGTAGTTTCACCCCACGAACGATCGTTTTGTTCGCTTTACTGGATGATCGGCAGTCTGGTTAGGAACGCTCATTCCCGGTAATCTTGCAGCGTAATTGCACCTTTAGACTGGTTTGATAAAAATGCCCCTTTGTGGTTAACAATAAAGGAATTATAAGAGTTGGGGCTCAGTCAGACGTCGAAAATCGACCTGCGCATGAAGCCCAGTGCACGGACCGGACACAGGTCTCCTGACCAAACTCCTCAGCCTCATTTATACGTATGCTAGTGGGGAGACCTGTGGCCGGTCCGTGCTCCGACCGATTTTCAAAGATGTCTGACAGCACTTGTACGATAAGCTGATGTCACAAATGCCATACAAGTAGGTGATCTTTGTGTTGTCGTGAAACCTTAGTTTCCATTTACTTTTTTTTAATTTTGTGCAGAAATTGAAGTAAAGAAACGTATAAAATGCCTCGGATTTAGGGCCTGATGCATCATTTGTGGGGGAGGGGGGGGCTTAGGCACATGGTTCGTGAATTTTGCGCAAAATATATATAATATATTTATTTATTTTTTGTCTTTGAAGTGAACCTGACCTCTGATACATGCTGTCCAATCCATGGCCGCACTGTAGACTAGTTGGACAGGCTGGTCCCCAGCGGATTCTCCCATCCGGCTGCCCTGAATTGACAGCGTTCTCTTTATATGCACATACGGGCAGAGACCTGTCACTGCAGGGCAGCGGGTGGGGAGAAACCGCCAGGGACCCACCTATCTGATAAGTCTACAGTGGGGCTTGGACCCCGGCAACTATCAAAGTTTGTTATTCAAACATACTTGGCTGAGGTCATAAAACCATAGTCTAAGGCCCCCTTCACACATCCGTGTCTCCGGCACGTGTAACGACCCTGCCACACATAGACCCATTAAAATAAATGGGTCTGCGCACACGTGCGTGTTTTAACATAGTCCGTGTGGAGCGTACGTGTGAGCTCCACATGTAGACATGTCCGTTTTTCTCTGGCAGCACGGGGGTTCACACGGACCGCACGAATGTGATCAGTGTGACACCAGAGAAAACTTAAGTTTCTGTGAAATAAAATTTATTTCTATACTTGCTTTCTCCAGCGCTGCTGTCTCTGCCGCTGCTGTCACTTGATTCCAACCCCCGCTCATTATTTTATCACATATTCACTGCACCGAGGACCGGAAGCAGCAGCAGCGAGGAGTCAGCAGGGTTGGAGACGGCAGAGCGGAAGACTTCAGCACCACGGACAGCAACACCAGGGACAGGTGAGCAGAAAGTTCCTGTTCTCCATTTGTTATCACGGATAGCACACTGAGAACACTCAGCCAAAATCACAGCACACGGAGGGCCATACGCACCTTTTACACATCTGTGCAAAACGTGTGTGGTTTTTCGCAGATAACACAGCGCCAACATATTCCGCAGCGCTTTACAATTCAGAAGTGACAAGACAAGCAAGCAACAGTTATAGAATATACTATAATTAAAGCAAAAATAAAGACAACCCTGCTCCTGAGAGCTTAAATCTTCAATGAGGTGGGGGGGACAAGATACAGGGGCTTATTTACAATGCTGGTCCAGCCATCTCGAGGAAGTGGGGGATAGATAAAGGCTGCATGAGCCAGTCACCAGCCAATCTTTGTGGTGCTTTTGGGTGTGGTGGAATTTGACGGAGAATTATGTTTTGAGAAACAATGGAGGGGCTATATATGAATTGACTTTGATTAAGGTTGGACTCACACGAGCATATGGCATCCGATGCGATATGCTAATGACCCCCGACTACTGCGAGTGTGAGCTGAGTGTCATGCGACTGTGACCCGATCCTGCAATCAGATCACAGCTGTGAAGCTGAGGGCGGGCGCTGCGGAGGAGAGGGAGGGGTTAATCCTCCCATCTCCTCCATTGTCAGCCTGTGCGTATATTGCACTGCACTGGGATAACATCCGAGTGCAGTCCGATGTATCTCTCGCATCCATTCACTTGAATGGTGCAAGAGATATGGCTCTCGCAGACAATTGCAGCATGCTGCCGCTTTTCTCGCATTCAGAATCTGGATGTGAGAAAAGCTGCCCAACTGCTCTCCCTCATTGACTAACATAGGTCCGAGTGCAATGCAAGATTTTCTCGCATTGCACTCGTCTGTTTGTCACGCTCGTGTGAGTGTGCCCTAGGGAGGGTAATAGGCCACCCTAAAAAGATGTGTTTTTTGGGAGCGTCTGAAGCTGAGTAAGTTGTGGTTCGTCCTGGTTTCTTTTGGGTAGAGCATTTCAGAGGATTGGTGCAGCTTGGGAGAAGTCTTGGAGCACAGAGTGGGAGGTTTGGATTTGTGCGAATGTTAGTCTATGGTAGAGAACCCGTAGGGTGATAGATAGAGATAAGGGTGGAGATGTAGGGGGGTGCTGCGCTGTGGAGAGCTTTATGGATAAAAATAAGCAATATAAATTGGATCCTATAACGTATGGGCAGCCATTGCAATGATTGGCACAGAGCAGAAGCGGAAACTTAATGAATGTCCTGAAACCTCAAACCCACCCACAATGGCAGACATAACAACCAAAACATGTAAATAGATATAAAATCAACTTGAAAGGGTGAAAATTAAAAGTAAAATAAGGTACAAATTAAAAAACAGGTTAAAATGCCAAAAACTAGACGAAAAAAGGTAAAAATTTCAATAGTGAATGGTGCCCTTCGCATCTAAGTACACATGATGAGCGGGTTGTACTTGATGTACCCTTGCTCAGCAGTCATTGCAAGGGATGAAACTGGATCCGATTTTCTGCAGAAAGGACATGTAATTTGTCTCCGTATGCATTAAACGGCCAGTTTCGGAAAATTGACTCCAAATGTAAAAACTGTTAACAAACAGCGTTGAATTAAACATTAATCAGACTTTATATCCATATAAGACCAATACTGAATTATTGCCCGAGTCTGATGTCTCCAGCCCCTTCTGTCTTGTGCGCTAATTACTGTCACGTCTCAGCCTCTTGACCTTTTGCTCATCTCCCTAAAGATTTCACTTGACTACACTGATTTAATGAACATGATGAATTTTTCCAGCGTACAGTGCTCCAAAGTGACTCATGGTAAGCGCTATCAGACGTCAGTGACCCTTGAAGAAGCCGGGAGTTTAGCATGGCTATGCATGTCGGGCCTTCTGGAAAGTTCTATTACCCCAGCATTTTCTAGTCACTTGAAGTTGCATTTGTGCATTAGATAAATGTTTTTGTTTTTTTTTCCTATAGAATAAAAATGTTAATTGTCATTTTTTTTTTAATACTTCAATTAGTTTTGATTTCTTAATATTTTTTTATTTTTATCAATCCCTGTTCTAAATACATTATTGATTAGTGATCTATTATATTTATTATATTCTAGAATACTAGATTTATTTACTATTTTTTATTAATCATGATCGATGCTTGTATTCACACATCAAACCACAAATATACACTTGTATCTAGAATTGTGTATCTTTATTATATAACGTCTCATATATATATATATATATTTACACACATATCAGTGCTGGCCAAAAGTCTTGACACCCCTGCAATTCTGTCAGAGAATACTCCGTTTCTTCTTGAAAATGATTGCAATCACCAAGTCTTTGGTATTATCATCTTCATTTATTTTGCTTGCAGTGAAAAAACACAAAAGAGAATGAAACAAAAATCAAATCATTGATCATTTCACACAAAACTCCAAAAATGGGCCAGACAAAAGTATTGGCACCCTTAGCCTAATACTTGGGTGCACAACCTTTAGCCAAAATAACTGCGAACAACCGCTTCCGGTAACCATCAATGAGTATCTTACAATGCTCTCCTGGAATTTTAGACCAATCTTCTTTGGCAAACTGCTCCAGGTCCCTGACATTTGAAGGGTGCCTTCTCCAAACTGTTATTTTGAGATCTCTCCACAGTGTTCTATGGGATTCAGGTCTGGACTCATTGCTGGCCACTTTAGTAGTCTCCAGTGCTTTCTATCAAACCATTTTCTAGTGCTTTTTGAAGTGTGTTTTGGGTCATTGTCCTGCTGGAAGACCCATGACCTCTGAGGGAGACCCAGCTTTCTCACACTGGGCCCTACATTATGCTGCAAAATTTGTTGGTAGTCTTCAGACTTCATAATGCCATGCACACGGTCTAGCAGTCCAGTGCCAGAGGCAGCAAAGCAACCCCAAAACATCAGGGAACCTCCGCCATGTTTGACTGTAGGGACCATGTTCTTTTCTTAGAATGCCTCTTTTTTTTCCTGTAAACTGTATGTTGATGGCTTTTCCCAAATAGCTCTACTTTTGTCTCATCTGACCAGAGAACATTCTTCCAAAACGTTTTAGGCTTTCTGAGGTAAGCTTTGGCAAACTCCAGCCTGGCTTTTTTATGTCTCGGGGTAAGAAGTGGGGTCTTCCTGGGTATCCTACCATACAGTCCCTTTTCATTCAGACGGCGACGGATAGTGCGGGTTGACACTGTTGTACCCTCGGACTGCAGGGCAGCTTGAACTTGTTTGGATGTTAGTCGAGGTTCTTTATCCACCATCCGCACAATCTTGTGTTGAAATCTCTCGTCAATTTTTCTTTTCCTTCCACTTCTAGGGAGGTTAGCCACAGTGCCATGGGCTTTAAACTTCTTGATGACACTGCGCACCGTAGACACAGGAACTTTCAGGTCTTTGGAGATGGACTTGTAGCCTTGAGATTGCTCATGCTTCCTCACAATTTGGATTCTCAAGTCATCAGACAGTTCTTTGGTCTTCTTTCTTTTCTCCATGCTCAATGTGGTACACACAAGGACACAGGACAGAGGTTGAGTCAACTTTAATCCATGTCAACTGGCTGCAAGTGTGATTTAGTTATAGCCAACACATGTTAGGTGCCACAGGTAAGTTACAGGTGCTGTTAATTACACAAATTAGAGAAGCAGCACATGATTTTTCAAACAGTGCCAATACTTTTGTCCACCCCCTTTTTTATGTTTGGTGTGGAATTATATCCAATTTGGCTCTATGACAATTTTTTTTTCTTTTCATTGAAGACAAATTAAATGAAGATAATAATACCAAAGAATTTGTGATTGCAATAATTTTCAAGAAGAAACTGAGTATTATCTGACAGAATTGCAGGGGTGCCAATACTTTTGGCCAGCACTGTGTGTGTGTGTGTGTGTGTGTGTGTGTGTGTGTGTGTGTATATAATATATATATATATATATATATATATATATAATGCAAAATATATCTTTGTACCGTGTTAGCCAGTAGAGATAAAAGATTGGTTAAAAGAACTGAAGTCCTCAGGGGTTGATACCTTTTTAATGGCTGACTGAAAAGATGGTAATAATAGCAAGCTTTCGAAACTACTCAGGTCTCTTCATCAGGCATAGTATAACACAAACTGTATAAATATGTGACTTCAGATTTTGTGTTATACTGAGCCTGATGAAGAGACCTGAGTAGTCTGGAAAGCTTGCTATTATTACCATCTTTTCAGTCAGCCATTAAAAGGTATCAACCCCTGAGAACTTCAGTTCATTTAACAAATTTTTATATATATATATATATATATATATATATATATATATATATATATATATATATATATATATATATATATATATATATATATATATATATATATATACAACCTCAATTCCAAAAAGGCAAAGGAGACTGTGTAAAATGTAAAGAATATAATATTACAATGATTTGGAAATTTTTTATAGTCCTATTTTATTCACAATAGAACATACAGCACACATCAGAAGTTTAAAGTTCAACATTTTTCCATTTCATTTGAAAAAATGAACCTGTATAGAAATTGAGCAGCGACACATCTCCCAAAAAATTGCCATAGGGTTAACAAAAGGCTGAAAAAGTAAGTGACACGAGTGAAGAAAAATAACTGAAGGATCAATTTTAACCTTCGTCAGGCTGCATAATTTTACAATGTTAACAGCGACCCCTTATCTCGGAAGGGGGGGGATATTTTATTGAAATTTGGCCAATATATTCTGGACCAAAACTGCAGAGATGTCACGAAATGTCAGCCCTCTACGGCTTTTGGGGAAAAAAAATGTATTGCAATTTTAAAACAGAATAGTTATTACAATTGTACCTATTCAGCCGGACAAAGGTTAAACTAAGTCACATGACTGAATAGGGAGAGCATGTGAGAGAGAGGCAGAGTCTTTTAGAAGCAAAGATGGTCAGAGGTCACCAATTTTTGAATACCTGCAATCTAAAAATTGTAGAACGATTTCGGAATTCCTCAAAGTAATATTGGAAGGACTTTGAATATCCTTCCTTTACAGTACATAATATCATTAAGAGATTCAGAGATTATGGAGAAATCCATGTGTACAAGGATAAAGGCCGACAGTCATTTTTTAAATGTTCATAATCTACAGGTCCTCAGGCGACAACTTGGTAAAAATGGGCAGCACAATTTGGAAGTGCAAATTACTACCGTGTTTTTCCAAAAATAAGACACTGTCTTATACTTTTTTTTGCCCCACCCAAAAAAACCCCCCAAAAAACACAAGGGCTTATTTTTGGAGGAGGTCTTGTTTTTGGAGAAGCATGGTTGGGGGTAAGTTTACCCCCCAAAAAAGCAGAACCACCCACCCCTCCCAGGAGTGTCATACTTACCAGACCCGGACTTCTGCGTGGCTCCCAGATCTCCCTGTGATCTCCGGTGAGTGCTGCATGCCGTCCTCCCCTGCTTCTGGTCGATACACTGACACACCGCGGATCTCACACACCACGGATCTCACACACCGCGGATCTCACACACCGCAGATCTCACACACCGCAGATCACTCATTTATTCATTCAGCACATCCAGCGTTACCGAATGCTTCCGGCCGCATGGAATGATGGGAGGAAGTAACGTGTCCGCAGGTCCTGTATGCAAGCATTGCGGCAGGTCCTTGCGCTCCACCGCACAGCCTCTCAGGATTCTGTCGGCGAGAAGAAATCTGTGTCGCTGGATGTGGTGAGTATGTGTGGGATTCGATGTTTGTGTGTGGGAGATTAGATGTGTGTCTGAGATCTGATGCACGCGAGTGTGCGATCACTGCATGTCCTCCCACTTGGTGTCTGGTGAGTGTGATTGTGGTGTGCCCACTGTCTATAATGAAGTGTCCTGCAGTATCTTTAACGTTTTTTTAGCATCACGCACCCTTCATTATTGAATCGCGTCTAGGGCTTATTTTTGGGGGAGGGCTTATATTTAAGCCTTGCTCCGAGAATTCTGAAAATCTCTGTAAGGGCTTACTTTTGGGGGAGGGCTTAATTTTGGAAAAACACGGTATATGGGCTCAGGAATACTTCCAGAAATCATTGTCTAAGAACACAGTAGTGCAATCTACAGAGTTTGGGTGATAAACTGGAAGGTTGCAGTCCAAACCTTTTCACCAATAAAAAACATTTGCCATTTTATGAAATGAAAAATCCAGCAAAGTAGACCCAGGAGGGTTGATCAACTAGAATCCAACATCAGACAAGAATGGGACATTATTCTCCAAAAACTCCAGCAATTGGTCTTCTCACTTCTCAGACGTTTATAGACTGTTGAGAAAAGAAGCGGGGATACTACACAATGGTTGACATGGTCGGTCTGAACTTTTTTGAGATTTTTTGCTGTTATCAATATCTAAATGATTTAATTTTTCTCAAGTGAAATAGAAAAATGTCTTCTGTTCCCCTTCTGATCTGTGTGCTATGTTCTCTAAAGAATACAATATTTCTATAAGAGATTTCTAAATAATTGCATTCTTGTTTTCTTTACATTTTACAGTGTCTCAAGTTTTTGGAATTGGGGTTGTATGTTATTGTTATTCTATAGTCACATATTACATCACTTTATGATTTTACCTACTTTAGCGGCTTCCTTCCCCGACACACTTCCTGATACATGTGCTGTTAATACCGCTACCATGATGTACCTACTACATTTATTTGGTTTCCCCATGTGATTCAGACATTACTGGCGTCTTCATCTCAGCAATTGAAAGACTAATCATAAATTAGACAAATCGCTTCACAAATTGCCAAACCGAATCTGTCTTACACCAAAACAGTTTTGAAATGTCCATCGCCTCCAGAGTTATGTACCTGACTTTCATTACTAAGGCTGCTTTCACACATCCGTTTTTTGCAGTGCGGCACAATACGGCGCTTTGCAGAAAAAACGCAACCGTTTTTTTTTGCCGCCGGTTGCGTTTTTTCAGCATAGACTTGCATTAGCGCCGTATTGTGCCACATGGCCTTGCGTTGCTTCCGGTTTTTACCGGATGCGGCATATTTAGCCCATGCCGCGGCCGGATGGAACGTTGCCTGGCACGTTTTTTTTTGTGCGGCGAAAAGACAGCATTGCGCTGGATCCGGCGCAATTTATAATACAAGCCTATGGACGCCGGATGCGGCGTCCTGCGGCAAAAAACGCATCTGGCCGCCGGATGCGTTTTTTTTGCACTGCGCATGCTCAGAATCATTCCGCATCCGTCAAAAAACGGACGGGCCGCATGGAAAAACTTATGCAACGGATCCGTTTTTTCCACCGCATCCGTTGCATAGGTTTTTGAGCTGGATTGAGCGGTACTGCAAAACCGGATGTGTGAAAGCAGCCTAATATGCACCTCCTTTTTGGGGTGAGCCTAACTTGTTTTTCTGTAAAGAGGCATTAGGTATTTCAATACCAGGTCTAATTTTGCTGATTGCATTTAACAGTTCATTATATCTTGTATTAGTAAGTTATGTTTTATTTTTTCTTGCAATTATTTGCAGTCCAGCTTGATGTTTTTGTAAAACATGATAGCACTCGAGCTGTACAGTATTTTCTGTACACTATTACCACCATTAAAGGAATAAAATGGGGCGTATTTATCAAATTAGGGTATGTGCACACGTTAAAGGAGGTTTTCCCACTAATAAAGTAGATTTTAAAGTTTATTCACTACTTTTACACTAATGGCCTATCCTTAAAGGGAACCTGTCACCGTTTTTTCGGTCTATAAGCGTCGGCCACCACCACTGGGCTCTTATATACAGTATTCTAACATGCTGTATATAAGAGCCCAGGCCGCTGTGTAGAATGTAAAAATCACTTTATAATACTCACCTAAATGGTCGCTACGGGGGAGTTGGGTCAGATGCGTGTCTCCGTTGTCCGGTGCCGGCGCCGCCTCTTTCGGCCATCTTCGTCCTCCTTCTTCTGTAGCCGGGTTGCATGACACGTTCTACGTCATCCACACTCGCCGGCATTGAGGTCCTGCGCAGGCCGGCAAGTGTGTATGACGTAGGACGCGTCATGCACACAGGCTTCAGAAAGAGGACAAGGATGGCCGAAAGAGGAGGCGCCGGCACCAGACAATGGAGACGCCCATATGGCCCAACTCCACCGCAGTGTGACCGTTAAGTAAGTATTATAAACTACTTTTTACATTCTACACAGTGGCCTGGGCTCTTATATACAGTATGTTAGAATGCTGTATATAAGAGCCCACTGGTGGTGGCCGCAGCTTATAGGTCGAAAAACTGATGACAGGTTCCCTTTAAGATAGGGCCATCAATGTCTAATGGGTCAGGATCTGACATCCAGCACCCTGCCAGTTGTTGTCGGTGCTGATAGGGGCAGCAGGCGGCCGGAAATGCTCAGTTCTGGAGCTGCCACATCAACGGATAGCGGCAGTACCCGGCAGCAGCCACTACCAGAAGACAAGGCAACTCTGAATCTGAGCATTTCCAGCTTTCCACTGTTGTCGGCACCGAGAACAGCTGATCGGCGGGGTGCGGGACCCCGGACGAACAGGCAATGATGACCTATCATAAGGATAAGCCATCAGTGTTAAAGTAGTGGACAACCCCTTTTAGGCTGAGTTCACGGTCCTGTAGTTATCCATTAGAACGGATCCTGCAGAAATTAGTTTGCAAAATGCTTTCTGCCCGATCTGTTTTTTCTTAACAGATTCGTTCTCCATAGGCTCCTATGTTAACGGATTGCTATTTATCTTCCATTTGAAATGGATCCTGTAAGAAAAATATGCATCCTTTACAAATGCAAGAAAAACGGATGGCTAAATAGCAATCCGTTAATGGATCCATTCTAAATAAACCCCAATGTTAAGAAATAGATCCTGCAGATATCGGTTATTTCCCAACTGATCTCTGCAGGATCCATTCTAAAGCGGGCTTTACACGCTGCGATATTGCTAGCGAGCGTACCCGCCCCCGTTAGTTGTGTGTCACGGACAAATCGCTGCCGTGGCGCACAACATCGCTAACACCCGTCACACTATACTTACCTGCCTAGCGACGTCGCTGTGGCTGGCGAACCGCCTTCTTTCTAAGGGGGCGGTTCGATCGGCGTCACAGCGACGTCACTAAGCAGCCGCCCAATAGAAGCAGAGGGGTGGAGATGAGCGGGACGAAGATCCCGCCCACCTCCTTCCTTCCTCATTGCAGGCGGCCGCAGGTACGAGGTTGTTCCTCGTTCCTGCGGTGTCACGTAGCGATGTGTGCTGCCGCAGGAACGACAACCTGCATCCTGCAGCAACAACGCTAATCGGGAAAGGAACGACACGTCATCGTTCAGGTAAGTAATTTTGATTGTTAACGATCGTTCGTGCGTTTCACACGCAACGACATTGCTAACGAGGCCGGATGTGCGTCACGTATTCCATGACCCCAACGACATCTCGTTAGCGATGTTATTGCGTGTAAAGCTGCCTTAATGGATGATTACAGGACATGTGAACTCGGCCTAATAGATCTTGTAATAATAGTAAGTGCCACAATTGGATATTCCTGTGTTGAGATAATCTTATATATTTCCCCTGCTATGTGCTGTGTAACGGATGTGTCTGACCGTACAGGGACATAGTCTGATCATAGCACAGCTCCTGGGCCAGGGAGGACACGAAAGAGTATGAAGACATTATATCATGGGATCGTAGATGATTCTTTCTATGAGATAACATTTCTTTTTAAACAGTCAGTGAAATGTGGAACTTATTATTCCAAGATCTATTGATTTAAATGTACTTTGTTTGTGGGACAACCACTTTAAGTATTTGCAACAGATATTTCTGCACCAAAAATGCATAGGAGTATTGCTGCAAAAATAAACACATTTTTTACTAGCTTTTTTTCGTGCATTTTTTTATGTTTTGGGTTTTTTTCATTCACTTGATTGTGTGAAAACCGCTGCACAAATGCTAATAGAAGTGACATGCAGCAGATATGAAACTACTTCAACTCTGCACGGAAAGAGTACGGTACGTAACGTGCAGGAGACTTCAGGAATTTTATCCTCTTTGCTGGCACATTAAAATGCTGGGGGGGGGGGGGGGTTTACGGCAAGAAACACTGCATTTGAACATACCCTAATAAATCATCAATATATTAAGCGTGGAAAGCCATCTTAACTACCAAACTAGCCCATATATTCAAGGGTTTACTAGAGAATGTAGCCATGATGCCTTAATGGAAACAACCTATTAGTAGTGAAGGGCGAATCCAAACTGTAAAGTTCGGCGTCAGTACCGGATACCTAGTGTCCGTGCATAGACCCCGAACACGAACTTCTCAGGGAAGTCCGTGTTACTGTTCAGGTTCGGCCATCTGGATAATGAGAGAAATTAAGAAAAAGAATATATGGAATAAAGTAGAACAGTTTTACTTGCCAACCTTCCCCACCGCTGTAACACTACTTCCAGGTCCGCTCATTAACTCTCAAACATATTCACTACTTCCTCCACCTACTGTCAGTTCCGGCATCTGTGATTGGTTTCAGTCAGACTGTGCCCCCACCCTGTTTGACAGCGTCTGTGATTGGTTGGAATCACACATGCTGTCTGTGTTCCTATAGGGGTGTAAAAATAAATAAAATTATTTTAGGTATCTACATATATTGTGATACCCAGCACAGATAAAGCAGATGGCTACAGGCTGCAGCCCCAGCCGTGTGCTTATCTTGGCTGTGTATCAAACTAAGAGGGATTCCATTCTGCTTTTTGTAAATTATTTAAATAATTAAAAAAAAAAAACGGCGTGTGGTTTTCCCCAATTTTGATACCCAGCCATGATAAAGCTGATAGTTGGGGGCTGGTATTCTCAGACTGGGCAGGCCCATGGTTATTGGGCTCCCCCCAGTCTAAAAATAGCAGCCTGCAGCCGCCCAGAATTGTCGCATCCATGAGATGGGCACTTTACCTGATTCATCCCGATTGCCCTGGTGCAGTGGCATTCGGAGTAATGTAAAGCGTTAATCACAAATCACAGCTGCCACTAAGCCCTAGGTTAGTAATTGGTATGGGTCTATGAGCCCCCCTATTACTAATCCTGTAAGTGAAATGAAATAAATTGAAGCACTGAAAAAAAATCTTTATTATAAATAAATTACCAAAAAACCACAATCTTTCTCCAATTTATTAACCCCCTCCCCAAACACCCAGGTCCAAGGTAATCCACTCGAGGTCCCATAGCTATCCCTGCTCTGCAACACACTAAAGTCGCAGCGCACGGGCACATTAAAAAGCATGACTGCCTACAGCAGCTTCAGGCAAACACTGACTGAGCTGCAGCTGTGAGCGGTGATGTAATTTGACTTTACCTGCTGTCACAGTTGAAGACTCCCACGGTACCCCACCTGTGACCACAGGTAAACTTGCCTCAGGGGAACTCATTGACTTCAATGAGACCTGTATCTATTGGCAGAAAACCAAGGTTTTTTTTTTTTTTGCCAAGACACAAAGACTTGGTGCTGGAATTTATACACCAAATTCCTGCACCAAATCTGCATCTTCTGGCAAAAAAAGTATCATATCCGCATTACGTCTCGATACGTTTTTTGCCAGAAGATGCAGATTTGGTGCAGGAATTTGGTTTATACACTCCAGCACCAAATCTGCATCTCCTGATAGAAAACCGCACAAAACCGCAGTTTTGACACTGTTTTGGTGCGGTTTTGCAAATTTGTTGCAGAAATCCGGTGCAGACATTTCTGCACCAAGTCTGCATCTCCTGACAGAAAACCGCACCTAAACTACATTTTTTCGCCAGGAGATGCAGATTTATTGCTGAAATTTATATACCAAAGTCCTGCACCAAATCTGCATCTTCTGGCAAAAAAGGCATCAATACCGCATTGCGTTTAGATGTGTTTTTGTTTTTTGGGGGTTTTTTTGCCAGAAGATTTGGCGCAGCAATTTTGGCGTATAAATTTCAGCACCAAATCTACATCTCTTGGCAAACCCCCCCCCCCCCAGTTTTTTACCAGGACATGTAGGTGTCAAACTCAATGAGTTCACCTGAGGTGAGTTTACCTGCAGTCACAGGTGGGATACCATGGGAACCTCAAGCTTTGACCTCAGGTAAACTCAGTGATATCACACTGTGGCTCAGTCAGTGTCTGCCTGAAGCCACAGCAGGCGGTCATGTTTTCTAATGTGCCTGCGCGCTGCACTTATATTGGACCTGGGTGTTTGTGGGTTTAATAAATTGGAGAAAGGGTGTTTTTGTTTTTTTATTTTGTATTTTATTTCAAATAAAGGATTTTTTCAGTGTTTTGTGTTTTTTCTTTTCACTTACAGAATTAGTAATTCAGTACTAATCTATGGCTTAGTGCCAGCTGTGAGCGGTTATTAACCCCTTATTACCCTGTTTTGCCACCGCACCAGGGCAATCATCATGGCTGGGTATCAAAATTTGGAGGGGAGAATCACACACCGTCTTTTTTTAATTATTTAAATAGTTAAAGTAAAACCCGTATTGGGTCCTCCTATTTTGTTACACAGCCAAGATAAGCACACGGCTGGGGACTGCAGCCGTCTACTTTGTCTGCGCTAGGTATCACAATATATGGGAACCTTCTGCCATTTTTTTATTTATTTTTACACCGCTATAGGGATGCAGACAGCATGTGTGATTCCAATCACAGACTCTGTCACACAGGGTGGGGCGCGGTCTGACTGCAGCCGATCAGAGATGAGGGGGAAGCAGTGAATATGTGTGAGAGTTAATGAGCGGACCCGGAAGCAGTGTTGCAGCCCTCTTAGCCCTTTCTATCACCATTTTACAACACAATGTTCGAGTCCCCATAGACCTCTATGGGGTTCGGCGTCAAGGCAGATGCTCGGGTTCAAGCCCAATCTCAAACTGGACTAAAAAAAACCCGAAAAAAACCCCGGCCCATCCCGAACATCCTGTGGGTTCACCCATCTCTACCCATTAGATATTCGCAAGCCATTTGCAGAAAAAAGTGGATTAGGTTTTCTAATTCTTCATTGATGCCACCATTGAAATATTTTAAATTCATTTCTTTCATACAAATGTTTTGTGAAATATGTGATATCATTTTATGGGCAGACAGCTGATTGCGCGGTGATTCCTCGATCCTGGAACTCATCTGATACTCCTCCTATAGTGGTACAATGGGATGGTTAATATTTGCAGGATGGAGGAACTCTCTGCTGGGAGTGCTGGAGTCTTGGAAAATTCAGGAAAACATGGAGTATTTGGATTCTGTTTCAGGGTTCTCCAAATTTCCACAGATTGTTTTGAGGCTCTATGGATATGGCTGTTTTGGACCTGGATTGGTGCTGTGGGTTCGGTGATGGAGCATTTATAGAGACATTGGATCCCCTGTCCCTCTTTTTCACACAGACAGACAGAGAGACAGACAGAGAGACAGACAGAGAGACAGACACACACACACCCCCCTTTCCTATTTTTTATTTATTTTCTTATTCTCCCTTAGGTCTCGCTCACACAAGCGTATGAATCAGACGAGTGCAATGCGAGAAAATCTCTGTGACCCACATAGTCCTTCATACAGAATAATGTGCCCCAAATAGTACTGTATACAGAATAATGTGCCGCACGTAGTCCTCTATATAGAATAATGGGCCTATATAGCCCTTCATACAGAACAATGAGCCCGACATAGGCCCCACATAGCCCTCCATACAGAAAAATGGGCCCCACATAGCCCTCCATATAGTATTTTGGGCCACACATAGCCCTCCATATAGTATTATGGGCCTCACATTGTTCTCCATATAGTATTATGGGCCTCACATTGTTCTCCATATAGTAGTATGGGCCTCATAATCCTTTATATAGTATTATGAGCCACACATTAAAAAAATAACTAAATTCTTGCTTCTCCTCTTTGCCCCGCTGCTCCGGTCTTGGCAGTGAGCGGTCAAAAAAGCTCTTCACTGCTCAGCACAGCGGGCGCGAAATAGTGACGTAATCACGCTTACTGTATTGAGACATCAGACACAGAATGATGGGGGAGGGAGCGGACGGCTTCAATCATTACTTTCAACTGTATTGACATCCACAATCTCGATACAGTTGAAAGTGCAATGCAGAGGGTGGTGATGGCATCCGGTATTTTGGGCCTGTTAGCCAAAGTTTGACGTGTGCTCTACGTCATCTGTCGAGGAGAGTTAGGAGGCCACCATACATGAGACAATCGTTGGGTTCGGCCCACCTAGTTGTGTATATAGGGGCTTTTAGGTGTGTACATGACAACTCCTCACACCCATTTCTCTTTGTGCAGTACCTCTTTACGTTGCGCGGAAAGAGCAACCCTACTGTGGCCATAAAACATTTTGATAGTCTCTTGAAAATGATCGGATTCTGATTTAAATTAATAAAAAAGAATCCTGTGACAATCAGACTTGCTAAATGGTGCTCGTATACTCATAGTGTGTATATTGTTTTGATTTTTTTTTTTTTTGTTTGTTAAATGTGAAAATCCTGCTTTCTAAATAAAATATCCTATAGGTTTTTTCGTTACCAGTAAAAAATATAATCTACTGTATATGTGAACTATATGGAGAGAATGTGGCATGAACCAGCTTCCTAGCATACCTTCCGCCCTCCCACTCATGTACAATATCTCTTCCCATACAGATGGCATCAGCTACAGATTCTCGTTATGGGCAGAAAGAATCCTCCGACCAGAACTTTGATTACATGTTCAAGATCTTAATTATTGGGAACAGCAGCGTGGGCAAAACCTCCTTTCTCTTCCGATACGCAGACGACTCTTTCACCCCAGCGTTTGTCAGCACGGTCGGAATAGACTTCAAAGTGAAAACTATTTACAGGAACGACAAAAGAATCAAGCTGCAGATCTGGGTAAGGTTGTAATTAGGGACATCTCTATCTGCTGCTCTTCATTATTATTAAAGGTGTCACCGCGTGATCTCTCTGTGCTGCTTTTAACAATGCCGAGATGGGACTGATCATTTCCTAGGTTCTCAATGGGTGTTGTGTATCAAAAGTCATTTGTAATCTAGTGTTTCCGGAAGGACGCACAACCAATAACCTGAATATAGAACAAATTTCCAACAATAGGTATTAAGCAACTTAAAATGTTGTGTCTTTTAGTAATGGTTTACTTATTTTATACTGATTTTTGAGTTACAAAACACTCATCTTATGCCTAAAGCTAAAATCAGAATGCTGCTGATTTCCTGGTCTCAGAGTCTTGTAGAACCTAAGAAGATCCTTAGGGTATGTTCACACAGCTAAATGGGAAAGATGCAGAAAGTCCTGTAAAGGCCGCTTTACACACTGCGATATCGGTACCGATATCGCCAGCGTGCATACCCGCCCCCATCGGTTGTGCGAAACGGGCAAATCTCTGCCCGTGTCGCACAACATTGCCCGGACCCGTCACACGGACTTACCTTCCCTGCGACGTCGCTGTGACCGGCAAACCGCCTCCTTTCTAAGGGGGCGGTTTGTTCAGCGTCACTGAACCGCCGCCCAATAGGAGCGGAGGGGCAGAGATGAGCGGGACGAACATCCCGCCCACCTTCTTCCTTCCGCATTGCGGGCGGGAGGCAGGTAAGGAGAGCTTCCTCGTTCCTGCGGTGTCACACGGAGCGATGTGTGCTGCCGCAGGAACGAGGAACAACTTCGTTACTGCTGCAGTAACGATATTTGAGAATGGACCCCCATGTCACCGAGGAGCGATTTTGCACATTTTTGCGACGATGCAAAATCGCTCATAGGTGTCACACGCAACGGCATCGCTACAGCGGCTGGATGTGCGTCACAAAATCCGTGACCCCCAACGAGATCGTGTAAAGCCCGCTTTAGAGAGTTAAAGTGGATGTCCACTACTTGGACAACTGTTACTCATTCCCCTTGTTCGCCCCCATAAAAATAAGTAAGCCTATACTCCGATGCATTGCGGACACAGTTCCATCGATGTCTGAAGTCGCGTTCCTTCTGGCATAATGTGACATTATGACACATGGGCCCCACAACCAATCAGTGTGGCTTTTTTCTCCTTCCTTCTTCTGAGTATGAGAAGGCACTTTACCTGAAATTGTATCAGTCAAACCACACAGGAGGCAGCAACTGAGAAGTGCCATGTTACTAAACAGAGCAGGGGCTAGATTATATCCGAGGAGCTTGTGCACAGGGTGGGGTGGTAGGGGGCTGTGTGCACAGTGCAAGGGGGCTGTGTGCACAGTGCAAGGGGGCTGTGTGCACAGTGCAGGGGGGCTGTGTGCACAGTGCAGGGGGGCTGTGTGCACAGTGCAGGGGGGCTGTGTGCACAGTGCAGGGGGGCTGTGTGCACAGTGCAGGGGGGCTGTGTGCACAGTGCAGGGGGGCTGTGTGCACAGTGCAGGGGGGCTGTGTTCACTGTGCAGGGGGGCTGTGTGCCTAGCCAGTAGCTGACCAAGCACTGAGAAGTCACTGCCAAGTAGAGCAGGAAGTTAGATCAGATACGCTTGTGGGAGGAAGGACAGAGGAGCTTGGGCTGACACCCTAAGAGAGCACAGCACTGTGCTGTAGCCTGAGGTAAACTGACCCTAAATCAGCTGCTGCGCTTACGCTGTGTAGGTTCCACCACCATAAGCCATATTCAGTGTGTGTGTGAAGCTGAAGACGGATTTTCCCTGACAACGAGCTTCTGTCTGGTTCAGAAACAGCCTAAGGGGACATCTTCCAGGATGTTTTTGAAAAGCTTACTTCCTAATTTGATATATAAAGTATATTTGAAAGTTTGTTACAATCGCTTGCTCTACATTATTACTAGGTAAAAATTGAAACAGTTATGCTTTAAATGTTGTTGTGTTCAGGTCAGGAGACCAGCAGCCAGGTCATACATTGTGCTCCATACTCGGACGCAAGAAACATTAAATAACTTACACTTGAAAGAAAAATATGCAAATTTGCTCAAATTCTCCATATTGTAAAGGAATCATGTCAGGTAATCCATGCTGGCCCAACCGTGGGTAGCATTAATTGCAGGCTGGCTGCATGATTGTAGCCAGGTGTGTGTGTGTGTGTGTGTGTGTGTGTGTGTATGTATATATATATATATATATATATATATATATATATATATATATATATATATATGTGTGTATATATACAGTGCCTACAAGTAGTATTCAACCCCCTGCAGGTTTGATAAGATGCAAATAAGTTAGAGCCTGCAAACTTCAAACAAGAGCAGCAGGATTTATTAACAGATGCATAAATCTTACAAACCAACAAGTTATGTTGGTCAGTTAAATTTTCAACATAAAGGTGTGGGTCAATTATTATTCAACCCCTGGGTTTAATATTTTGTGGAATAACCCTTGTTTGCAATTACAGCTAATAATCGTCTTTTATAAGACCTGATCAGGCTGGCACAGGTCTCTGGAGTTATCTTGGCCCACTCCTCCATGCAGATCTTCTCCAAGTTATCTAGGTTCTTTGGGTGTCTCATGTGAACTTTAATCTTGAGCTCCTTCCACAAGTTTTCAATTGGGTTAAGGTCAGGAGACTGACTAGGCCACTGCAACACCTTGATTTTTTCCCTCTTGAACCAGGCCTTGGTTTTCTTGGCTGTGTGCTTTGGGTCGTTGTCTTGTTGGAAGATGAGATGAAGACCCATCTTAAGATCCTTGATGGAGGAGCGGAGGTTCTTGGCCAAAATCTCCAGGTAGGCCGTGCTACCCATCTTCCCATGGATGCGGGCCAGATGGCCAGGCCCCTTGGCTGAGAAACAGCCCCACAGCATGAGGCTGCCACCACCATGCTTGACTGTAGGGATGGTATTCTTGGGGTCGTAAACAGTGCCATCCAGTCTCCAAACGTCACGTGTGTGGTTGGCACCAAAGATCTCGATCTTGGTCTCATCAGATCAGAGAACCTTGAACCAGTCTGTCTGAGTCCTCCAAGTGATCATGAGCAAACTGTAGACGAGCCTTGACATGACGCTTTGAAAGTAAAGGTACCTTACGTGCTCGTCTGGAACGGAGACCATTGCGGTGGAGTACGTTACTTATGGTATTGACTGAAACCAATGTCCCCACTGCCATGAGATCTTCCCGGAGCTCCTTCCTTGTTGTCCTTGGGTTAGCCTTAACTCTTCGGACAAGCCTGGCCTCGGCACGGGAGGAAACTTTCAAAGGCTGTCCAGGCCGTGGAAGGCTAACAGTAGTTCCATAAGCCTTCCACTTCCGGATGATGCTCCCAACAGTGGAGACAGGCAGGCCCAACTCCTTGGAAAGGGTTTTGTACCCCTTGCCAGCCTTGTGACCCTCCACGATCTTGTCTCTGATGGCCTTGGAATGCTCCTTTGTCTTTCCCATGTTGACCATGTATGAGTGCTGTTCACAAGTTTGGGGAGGGTCTTAATTAGTCAGAAAAGGCTGGAAAAAGAGATAATGAATCCAAACATGTGAAGCTCATTGTTCTTTGTGCCTGAAATACTTCTTAATACTTTAGGGGAACCAAACAGAATTCTGGTGGTTTGAGGGGTTGAATAATAAATGACCCTCTGAATAAACTTTTCTCAATTTAAAAAAAAATATAAAAAGAAATAACATTCTCTTTTGCTGCAGTGCATTTCACACTTCCAGGCTTATCTACAGTCCAAATGTCACAATGCCAAGTTAATATATAATATTATATGTCTAAAATGGTTTGGTATTTCAGAGCAGAACATCTTATCTTGGCGTCGCTGCAGGTGATTGACAGGTCTCTCACTCACGTGAACATAGGGAGTGACCTATCGGTGACCTATAGCATTGCTGGGAAGACCCAACCAGAGGCTGCGATTCATACTGTTCAAAGTTTGAGCAACATTAGTTGCCGGACAACCTTTAATCATGAAATATTGTGCAAGATAAATGGAGAGTTGGGGCACAGTACTAGCGGAAACTCAAAAAATGATGGTTAAATTTTCGATGATATATAGACTTTTATTGACCCTACAGGGCTTATCTTTGAGCCAACACTAGAGGCCCTTTCACATTTCCCCATGAATACTCTATGGGGATGAATTATGCTTTATATGATTATTTGGTCCCCATATAGTTTTTCTAATGTTGGCAGAACGTTTCCCGTTTACTCGGAGAGATGTGTAGTAGATGCAGTTGTCGCCTGCTCATTAGTCAGATGATAGCTGTCACGCCTAGCCCATTTCAGACACCTGTTGTTGTTTTTTTTCGCATGCGTTAAATAATAAAAAATCAGGATTTCATCAGTGATTTTCTCATATGAAAATGAAAATATTTTTCGATACATTGCAATGCTAAAAGCAGACCGCACATGGATGGTATCAGTGTACTGTCTGTGATTTTCACAACCCCATAGATTGTTATGGGCGATTTCGATCCATGAATCAAACACGTCGGCGTGATTTTCTGGACAGATGGTGTGTTATAAAACATGGGTGTTTAAACATCGCCATAGACTATAATGGACTATGTGTTATATCCGGGAAAAAACAACGCCTGAACAAGGCCTTGCACCGACAAGAGATTGTAAACATGTACTTTATTTGGCCGGTTTTAGGACCCTGTAAAAGTGCCTCAAGACACAATGGCCCTTATACATCAAAGTGATTATGCCAGAATTCTGATGTTAATTGTTTTAAAAAGTGACACAATTTTTACTCATTGCGGAGCTGTGCAGAAATATTGGGACTTTAGTCATTTTCACACGAGAATCGCCGACTTTGCTAAAATGGACTGAGTAGGTCAGGATGGGGGCTCATTTAATTCATGGCAAGCAGTGGCGTTCTGTACTAATGGTGAGCAAGCAGTACCATGCGCGGGTGCTTGGTACTCCTAATGAGCAGTTGGATGCTCGGATGGGCGCAACTTGAATGTAGTAAACCCATGTAAACACGTGTATTCCCTTTGTGTGTATTGGAGCAACACCAAAAAAAGAGAGAGGGGAAAAAAGGCAAATTGGACACCGTTTCACACCAAATCCCAAAAATGGGCCTGACAAAATTGTTGGCACCCTCAACTTAATATTTGATTGCAGACCCTTTGGAATAAATCACTGCAATCAATGGCTTCCTATCAACAAGCTTATTACATCTCTCAACTGGCATTTTGGACCCCTCTTCTTTTACAAACTGTTCCAGGTCTCATAGTTGAAGGCCGCCTTCTCCCAACAGCAATTTTAAGATCTCTCCACAGGAGTTCAATGGGATTTAGATCCGGACTCATTGCTGGCTGCTTCAGAACTCTCCAGGGCTTTGATTCTATCCATTTCTGGTTGCTTCTTGAAGTATGATTGTACAGTGGGTATGGAAAATATTCAGGCCCCTTTAAAATTTTCACTCTTTGTTTCATTGCAGCCATTTGGTAAATTCAACAAAGTTCATTTTTTTTTCTCTCATTAATGTTCACTCTGCACCCCATCTTGACAGAAAAAAACAGAAATGTAGAAATTTTTGCAAATTAATTAAACAAAAACCCCCTGAAATATCACATGGTCATAAGTATTCATACCCTTTGCTCAGTATTGTGTAGTAGTAGTAGTAGTAGGCTGGGCCAGTCAAGAATGGTCACAGAGTTGTTCTGAAGCCACTCCTTTTGTTATTTTAGCTGTGTGCTTAGGGTCATTGTCTTGTGGGAAGGTGAACATTCGGCCAAGTCTGAGGTCCAGAGCACTCTGGAAGAGTTTTTTTTTTTTTCCAGGATATCTCTGTACTTGGCCGCATTAATCTTTCCTTCAATTGCAACAAGTCGTCCTGTACCTGCAGCTGAAAAACACCCCCATAGCATGATGCTGCCACCACCATGTTTCACTGTTGAAATTGTATTGGGCAGGTGATGAGCAGTGCCTGGTTTTCCCCACACATACCACTTAAAATTATCACCAAAAAGTTCTATCTTCATCTGATCAGACCAGAGAATCTTATTTCTCATAGTCTGGGAGTCCTTCATGGGTTTTGGGTTTTTTTGTTTTTTTTTTTTGCAAACTCTCTATGCGGGCTTTCATATGTCTTGCACTGAGGAGAGGCTTCCGCCCGGCCACTCTGCAATAAAGGCCCGACTGGTGGAGGGCTGCAGTGATAGTTGACTTTGTGGAACTTTCTCCCATCTCCCTACTCCCTACTGCATCTCTAGAGCTCAGCCACATTTTGGGGTTCTTCTTTTTTCAAGGCTCCTCTCCACCGATTGCTCAGTTTGGCTGAACAGCCCGATCTAGGAAGAGTTCTGGTGGTCCCAAACTTCTTCCATGTAAGGATTATGGAGGCCACTGTGCTCTTAGGAACCTTGAGTACTGCAGAAATGTTTTTGTAACCTTGGCCAGATCTGTGCCTTGCCACAATTCTGTCTTTGAGCTCCTTGGGCAGTTCCTTTGACCTCATGATTCTCATTTGGTCTGACATGCACTGTGAGCTATTAGGCCTTATATAGACAGGTGTGTGCCTTTCCAAATCAAGTCCTATCAATTTAATTAAAAACAGCTGGACTCCAATGAAGGAGTAGAAGCATCTCAAGCATTCACAAGGAAATGGACAGCATGTGACTTAAATATGAGTGTCTGAGCAAAAAGTCTGAATACTTCTGACCATATGATATTTCAATTTTTCTTGTTTATTCATTTGCAAAAATGTCTACATTGTTTTTTTTTCTTCAAGATGAGGTGCATTGTGTACATTAATGAGAAAAAAAATGAACTTTTTTGAATTTACCAAATGGCTGCAATGAAACAAAGAGTGAAAAATGTAAAGGGGTCTGCATACTTTCAGTACCCACTGTATGTTTGGGGCCATTATCATACTGGAAGACCCATGACCCAAGACACAAATCCAACTTTGTGACACTGGGCGCTACATTGCGACCCAAAATCCTTTGGTAAGCTTCAGATGTCATGATACTTTGCACACAGTTAAGGCACCCAGTGGCAGAGGCAGCACAGCAACCCCAAAACATCTTTGAACCTGCACCCTATTTGTCTGTAGGTACTGTGTCTTTTCTTTTTAAGCCTCATTTTGTTTTTGGTAAACAGTTGAATGATGTGCTTTACCAAAAATCTCTATCTTGGTCTCATCTGTCCACAAGACATTTCCCCAGAAGGATTTTGGCTTACTTAGACCGCAGTTTGCCAAAATGTACTTAACTTTTTTCTATCTGTGTCAGCAGTGTGATCCTCCTGGGTCTCTTGCCATAGCGTTTCATTTCATTCAAATGTCAACGGATAGTTTGCGCTGACACTGATGCACCCTGAGCCTGCGGAACAGCTTGAATTTCTTTGGAACTCGGGGCTTCTTATCCACCATTTGGATAATCCTTAAGTGCAACCTTTCAGCAATTTTTCTCTGCCATCCATCTCCAGGATGATTAGCTACAGTGCCATGGGTTGTAAACTCTTGATTATGTGCTGGGACCACAGTCTCTAAGATTACTGTTAGTTGCATCAGCCAAAGGACTCATGGGAGATGGTCATTTGGTCAGATAAGACCAGAATAGAACTTTTTGGTTTTCAACTCCACTTGCCGTGTTGGAAGGAAGACGAATGATGAGAAGAACAGAGTCCCAACTATGAAGCATGGGGGTTGAAACAGAATACTTTGGGGGTGCTTTCTGCAAAGGTGACAGGACGGCTGCATAGTATTGAAGGAAGGATGGATGGGGTCATGTATCGCAAGATTTTATCTAACAACCTCCTTTCCTTAGTACGAGCATTGAAGGTGGGTCGTAACTGTGTCTTTCAGCATGACAATGACCCGAAACACACAGCCAGGGTAACTAAGGAGTGGTTCCATAAGAAGCATTTCAAGATCTTGGAGTGGCCCAGCCAGTGTCCAGATCTGAGCTGAAAACTCAGTGTTGCCCAGTGACAGTCCAGAAACCTGAAAGATCTGGAGAAGATCTGTATGGAGGAGTGGGCCAAAATCCATGCTGCAGTGTGTGCAAACTACACAAAACATCTGACCTGTAATTGCAAACAAAGGTTTCTGTACCAAATGTTAAGTTCTGTTTTCCTATTGTATCAAATACTTAACTCATGCAATAAAATGCAAATTAATTATTTAAAATTCATACAATGTGATTTTCTGGATTATTTTTTTTTATTATTGTCTGTCACAGATGGTGTACCTACAATAAAAATTACAGACCTCTCCAATCTTTTTAGGTGCAGATTTAATGATAATAATAATTATAATAATAATCTTTATTTCTATAGCGCCAACATATTCCACAGCACTTTACAATTCAGGAGGATTATATACAAACAAGCAACAGTTATTGAAAATACAATATTTAGAGGTAAAAAAGATAACCCTGCTCGTGAGAGCTTACAATCTACAATGAGATGGGGGGAGGGGGGGAGGTACAAGTGGTTATTTACGATGACAATCCAGCCATCTCCAGGAAATGGGGGAGAGATAATGGCTTCATGGACCAGTTGGCCAGAACCTTGAGATGCATTTGGGTGCCATGGAGTTTGACGTGGGGTTATGTTCTGAGAAGTTGTGGAGGGACTATGTGAATTTAGTTCGGCTAGGGAGTGTGTTAGGCCGCCCTAAAAAGATGCGTTTTTAGGGTGCGTCTGAAGCTGAGTAAGTTGTGATTCATCCTAACTTCTTGGGGTAGAGCGTTCCAGAAGATTGGTGCAGCTCGCAAGAAGTCTTGGATCCGGGAGTGGGAGGTTCGAATTAGTGTGGATGTTAGTCGAAAGTCATTTGCACAGCGTAGAGAATGAGTGGGGTGATAGACAGAGAGGAGCGTGGAGATGTAGGGGGGTACCGCAATGTGGAGAGCTTTGTGGGTGACAACAAGCAGTTTGAATTAGATCCTGTAATATATGGGCAGCCAGTGCAATGACTGGTACAGAGCAGAGGCATCCGAGTAGCGGTTAGCCAGATAGGTGACCCTGGCTGCTGCATTAAAGATGGACTGTAGAGAAGAGAGTCTAGTTAGGGGGAGACCAATTAATAGAGTTACAGTAGTCAAGGCGAGAGTGGATCAGGGCCATGGTGAGGGTTTTTGTCGTTTCCATTGTGAGAAAGGGGCAGATTCTAGAGATGATCTTGAGGTGCAAGCGGCAGGAGCGGGCAAGAGATTGTATGTGGGTGGTGAAGGATAGATCAGTGTCAAGTATAACACCCAGACAGTGGGCTTGCTGCCTAAGACTTATCGTTGTGCCACACACAGAGAGGGAGATGTCAGATTTAGGAAGGTTGGAAGACGGAGGGAAAAGAAGTTCAGTTTTGGAAAGGTTAAGTTTCAGATAGAGAGCACTTTTGGTAGGATAAGGCACAGCCACAGAAGTACAGAGAAGTCAAGGTGCACTTATCGGCTTCCAGATAGAGAGCAGACATGATGTTGCAAACTGCAGTCAGGCAGTCACTTGTTCTGTAGTATAGCGGGGTTGAGCTCAGGGGATGAAGTGTATAGTTGTGTGTCATCAGCATAAAGATGGTACTGAAAGCCAAATCTGCTGATGGTCATTCCAATTGGGGCAGTGTAGAAGGAGAAAAGAAGAGGGCCAAGGACTGAACCTTGAGTGACCCCAACAGTGAGAGGAAGAGGAGAAGATGTGGAGACAGCAAATGATACACTGAATGAGCGGCCAGAAAGATAGGAAGTGAACCAGGAAAGAACAGTGTCCTTTAGGCCGATAGAATGGAGCATAGAGAGAAGGAGATGGTGGTTAAGTGGTGAAGGCGGCAGAGAGGTCAAGAAGGAGAAGTAGAGAGTGGTCACCGTTACGTTTTCCTGTCAATAGGTCATTGGTCACTTTGACAATGGCAGTTTCTGTTGAGTGTAAAGGGCGGTAGCCACACTGTAAAGGATCTAGAAGAGAGTGAGTGGAAAGGTAGCGGGTGAGGCGAAAATAGACCAGGCGCTCCAAGAGATTGGAGATGAAGGGAGATTGGAGACTGGTCTGTAGTTGCTTGTGCAGGATGGATCAAGAGAAGGTTTTTTTAATAATGGAGTAATGATAGTGTTTGAGGGAGGAGGGGAAGATACCAGAAGAGAGAGAGAGATTGAAGATTTTAGTTAGGTGAGTAGTGACAATCGGAGACAGGGACTGGAGTAGCTGTGAGGGAAAGAGATCAGTAGGGCAAGTGGTAGGACGAGAAGAAGAGAGGAGCCTGGAGACTTCCTCCTCTGTGACTGGGTCAAATGTGGAAAGTGAGCTGGATGGGAAGTGGGGAGGGATGGGATTCACAAAGCTTGGTGGCTGGGAGCTGATCTCTCGGCAGATGTTTTCTATTTTGTCTGTGAAATTCGAGGCCAGGTCATCCGCATGAAGGTCTGTGATAGGAGTCTGTACTTTGGACTGAGGAGGGAGTGAAAGGTATCAAAGAGCTTTTTTGGATTGTTGGAAAGGGAGGAGATCAGGGTGGTGAAGTAGGTCTGTTTGGCGAGATGAAGGGAAGAGTTGTAGGTCCCTAACATTAACTTGTAGTGGATGAAGTTTTCTGGTGTGCGGGTTTTCCTCCACAGGTGTTTGGTACTCCTAGAGCATCGCTGGAGAAATCGAGTTTGGGATGTCAGCCAAGGCTGTGGCAGTGTATCAAATAATTACTTTCTACACTGTAATATATATATATATATATATATATATAATATATATATATATAAAATAATCGTACACATAAAATGAAAAAGGAAAATTAATGTCTCTATAAAGGGTAAAAGAAAAAATGTATAAGCATTTCTATTTTGGCTCTCTCTTTATTAAAAAAAAAAAAGTCTGGTCTGTCAGTTTAGAAAGGATTAAAATATCCCTTTTTTCAACAACAGGAATGACAGTCTTAATTACAGATATCAAACAGTTCTGATAAAGACTATAGAAGCAGCAGCTGCTTCTATATCCAGGTTCCCCTCCCGCTTTCTCCATGGAGAATATACCAATTAATAAGGATCTGAAGAGAAACTCACGTGATCTCTACCTCTGTTACATACTGTACAGAACAAAGGTTGCTAACTCATTTTTCCTCTCAAAAATGAGATTCACTTAAAGGGAACCTGTCAGCAGATTTGAGGCCTATAAGCTGTGGCCACCATCAGTGGGCTCATATATACAGCATTCTAACATGCTGTATATAAGAGCCTAGACCGCTGTGCAGAATGTAAAAATCACTTTATAATACTCACCTAAACCTGTCGCTGCAGTGGAGTTGGGTCATATGGGCATCTCTGTTCTCCGGTGCCGGCGCCTCCTCTTTCGGCTATACGTCATACACACTTGCCGGTCAAGCGTAGGCGCACTACAATACTTTGATCTGCCCTGCTCAGGGCAGATCAAAGTACGCCTGCGCAGGACCTCATGGCGAGTGTGGATGACGTAGAACGCATCATGCACCCCAGCTTCAGAAGATGGAAAACGAAGATGGTCGAAAGAGGAGGCATCTGAGAACAGAGACACCCATATGACCCAACTCCACCGCACCGCTCTTTAGGTAAGTATTATAAAGTGATTTTTACATTCTACACAGCGGCCTGGGCTCTTATATAGAGCATGTTAGAATGCTGTATATAAGACCCCACTGGTGGTGGCCGCAGCTTATAGTCACCAAATCTGGTGACAGATTCCCTTTAAGTCAGGACTCTTTATTTTTAACCCCTGATATGACAAAGTCAAGCTATTATGCTGGTCATAGTAAAAAAAACATGAGTGGCACAGAGGCTAAGTGGTTAGTACTGTTATTTTGCAGCACTGGGAATCTGGGTTCCAACAATTTACCCCCCAAGAACAACATCTGCAAGTAGTCTGCATGTTCTCCTTTGTTTGTTTTCTTTTACACTCCATAGACATACTGTTTAGGAATGTAGATTGTGTGCCCCAATGGGAAAAGTGATGATAATGTCTGTAAAAGTGCTGTGGAATTGTGCTCATAAGTAAAATAAATAATTCTAAATAAGAAACCATTGGCTGTCCCCATTGGCCATTTACATTAAAGTTATTTAAATCGTTTGGAGTCGGACAAAGATCTAAGTTGTGCATAGGAAAGTGTGGGGAAGACCAAAAGCTAGACATAGAGATCGACATGTTAATGTATTCTAGTTTCTAAAAATTAAAATAGTAGGTGGTAGCGCTTAGGCCAGTAACTGGCTACAGTCTTCCTGGCAGACCTGTATATAAGGGTTCCCGCTGTGGGACCTACATCAATTTAGCAATCATCATCTATTTAGTGGATAGGTGAAAATGTTTGTACACCGTAATACCTTTTTGATTTTGTTTTTTATAGGGGCATACACCATTTCCATGAGATTTTAGGTGTGGGTTATTACCATAGCCCATGGACGTATACAGGCACATTCATACATCAAGGAGCCAAGTATGTCTACACATGTATACTATATATGCCCACTCAATTTATTCAAATTGTCTCTTCAGGGAGGAAGGAGACAAACTCTAGTGCCATCTATTAATAGTAGCAATCCTAAAAGTCAAAAGTGACCCTCCAACGAGCCTTTTCATATGACCTAGGATTTATGCCAGATCAGAACCTTAATTTGCAGATACGGTGTTTCGGGATGATTGTCCCTCGTCAGTGCAAAGTATGAAGTCTGATCTGGCATTATGAAAAGCTAAAGTAAGGTCAGTCTCCGCAAGGTGAAAAGTCCTCCCCTTACACCCAATTTTTATAATTTAGCTAATATGGCCTTACTTGTTTGTTCCGTTTTATCTAGGAATCCAAGGTACATTTATTTTCAGTAAGGCCATGTGAATTATTGGTGATACGTTTGGGAGTTTAACGGCTTTATGTTCTCTGAAGGGGTCCACGATCTCAGTTGCTGCATTATGAAATGCCTGGACTCTACCACTGAAGTTCTCAAGACATTTCTATCACAGTTATTGATGATGACTGCACAGCTTAGTTAGGAGACTATAGCGTGGAGGATGATCACAGCTTACCCCTAGTATATGGAAATGTTACTGGCTCTAGCTAGTCATGTGGTGCATCATGGAATTAATAGCACAGGAATAAAATGCAGGATGACCACTAGAAATCAAGATGAAGGGGAAAAAAAGGGGAATGTGAACTGTATCAAAGTAAAAAGACTAAGTTGTATTAATTTCTTCAGGTTGTGCTTTTTTTCTGATGAAGGGGTTTGTTCAACTCTGAAATGTGTATAGATTAAAAAAACTGATCTTTTGTTCAACACCATCTTCATTGAATCTTTTTAACCAGCAGCGCAGTATATTTATCAGTACAGTATATCCCTTTCCACTATTATTGTAAGTTCTATTCAGTGCATACTGTGACATTTGAGGTGAGGTTATAGAAAAAAAGCCTTTTTATTTAAACTGTATTTAAAGGGAACCTGTCATCAGAAATTTAGCTATCCACCTAAAAGTTTCCCCCTCTCCAGCTCCTGGGCTGCATTCTAGCAAGGTTCCTGTAGTTTTTCTTGCCCCTTTTAGCCCAAAATAAACACTTTATAAAGTAGTACCTGCTCGTATGTAAATTTTCTCATTTTTCCATGTGGGCGGTCTGTCTGGTGTCTGTGCCTGTCCTCCTACCGATTTACGCCCCCCCCAGAACGCAGAATTTCAAACCTCAAGACGCCGCCCCTGGGCGCCTGAGGTCCTGCGCATGCGCTCTGCTACCGTAGCGGGACAGTGCACAGCGTGCACGTGTGACCACTGGTGACGGTATGCGCAGGCACGATGTTATGGGCGGCGCTGTGAGTGTCCTCAGCAAGTGCCGCCCATAACCTCGTGACCGCACTTTCCTCTCTTCCTCCATCGTTCTGCGTCAGCGCTCGCTGGCGCGGTGACCCGACGTCACCTCCTCCCATCTTGCCCTGCAGCAGGAAATAGATGGGAGGAGGTGACGTCGGGTCACCGCACCAGCGAGCGCTGGCGCAGAACGATGGAGGAAGAGAGGAAAGTGCGGTCACGAGGTTATGGGCGGCACTTGCTGAGGACACTCACAGCGCCGCCCATAACATCGTGCCTGCGCATACCGTCACCAGCGGTCACACGTGCACGCTGTGCACTGTCCCGCTACGGTAGCAGAGCGCATGCGCAGGACCTCAGGCGCCCAGGGGCGGCGTCTTGAGGTTTGAAATTCTGCGTTCTGGGGGGGGCGTAAATCGGTAGGAGGACAGGCACAGACACCAGACAGACCGCCCACATGGAAAAATGAGAAAATTTACATACGAGCAGGTACTACTTTATAAAGTGTTTATTTTGGGCTAAAAGGGGCCAGAAAAACTACAGGAACCTTGCTAGAATGCAGCCCAGGAGCTGCAGAGGGGGAAACTTTTAGGTGGATAGCTAAATTTCTGATGACAGGTTCCCTTTAAGGACTATAATAAACAAGCTGATGTCAGGATACTTATATGCCAGGCAAAGCTTCCTGGGAAAGAGTCATTCAAGTAGCCATTTCAGGAGGAAGCAAACATGGCTTCTAGTGCATCTACTGTATTGAAAATAGCAATCCTATAAGTTAATATGGACTCTTTAGGCACTCTCGTGTACAGACAGCTGTTTTGTGGTTATTGCCCCTTATCATTGCCAAGTAAGAGACTGGTTGGCTGGGTGAGAAGCCTTTGATGAAACATTACCCCCCAGACCTCTGTCATATATGCGCCCTCATCAAGATGACACTTTAACCCAAGAAATTCTTCATCTTTCCTAGTGTCCTAATTTACATTGATCAGGGGCAAGAACCCCAACACCGCTGTCTGCACCTTTTTCTTTCTAGAGAAGATTCTGGCTTGACATTGTGTAAGGCTATGTGCCCACGGGGAGAGTGTCCTGCGGTTATATCCGCAGGACATTCCGCAGGATCTCCCAGAAAACCGCAGCACAACTTTGTCTGTTTACATGCTTCGGTTATGCTGCGGAATGTCCTGCGGATATGGTGCGGGCATTCTGCATTGAGGACACAGTACCATGGCTTCGGCACTGCACCCTCAATGCAGAACAAGTGCTGGAGTGATCGGGCGTTCATACCTCCATCACGCAGCACTTCTCTCCCGTCTCCGACCGTGTTTACACTGTGAAGGAGAAGGTGGGCGGGCCGGAACTAGCTCCTGCTGTCACATGACGTGCTCGTGCAGGCCCCGCCCACCTCCTCCTTCCTGCTCCTGTGCACGGAGGGAAAATGTCCGGGTGTCTGCTATCAAGGCAGGTAAGTATGGGCCAAAGCAGGGGATTTCCGCAGGTAATGCCACAGGAATAATTGACATGCAGTTATGTGCGGCTGCGGGATATCCGCAGTATATTCCACAACCGCACATTCCGCAACGTGGACACAGCACACGCCATGTCCCATAGGATAACATGGGGAGTGTCTGTACATCCTGAAACCTGCGGATTTATCTGGAAAATCCAGATAAATCTGCAGGTTTTCCACGGCAAAATCCGCAGAAGCAAGCTCCCATGGGCACAGGGCCTTAGGCTCTTTGCAGTGTATCTGTCGCTAGGTTTTTGCTACTCCATCTGAGAAAAGCATTATGTAGGGACTGAGACCCTAATTCCAGGGATACATTACTTACTGGTCTGCTTGCTGCAGTTTTGATAAGTCTGAGCTGTGTATAACCCTGCCCACATCACTGATTGACCGTGTACATTGACAGAAAACTACCAGTGGTGTGGGAGGGGTTTATACAGCGCTCATGAGGACATGGTGCAGGTTTACTAGTCTTCTAGTGATAATCTCCGTCATTAACACAATGTAAATAAGCCTACATCTCTGGAACTGTAAGGAGGGGTTAAAAAAAACAAATAAAAAAAAAAAAACTACTCAGGGGAGCAGCAGGTATACAATACAAGAAAAAACTATCCACTTTTGATCTGATGACAGATTTTTTTTTAATAATGACTATAGGACACGTGCTACAATAGAAAAAAATAAATATTTATTTGTAATTTAGTCTATGTGCCCACATTGTGTTTTTATGTGCAGAAAATCTGCACATAAAAATGTGTGTTTTGGCAGGAAAAAAGCAGCTGAAAAGACGTGCATTTTTATTGCGTTTGCTCGTTTTTCACATGCTTTTTTTTGTGCGTTTTTACTCATGGCGCTCGAGGGGGATTCCTGCTCTGTACCCCCGTAATCGCTTGCCGGTTGACCCAGCTCTCTTTGCCAGGAGCAGTGCCCGTGCCGCTCCCGGCAGTGTAACCGCCTAAATGTTGCGATTAGTGCGATCGCAGCATTCAGGAGGCAAGTAGAGGAATTGCTTACTTACAATTGGGTCACTGTAATGCGATCACAGGGACTTGATCGCTGCCATGGTAACCCTGGATCATCACCATGACAACCCCGGGTTACTGAGGTATGGATCGCCTCACAGACCTATGTCACCGGAATTCCCTGCAGCAAGGTCCTGCGGTGAAGACCGCAAGATGAGAAAAGGGCTGCTGACATTAGCTACATGGCCAAGGTGCAGGGAACCCTAGTGACGTCACAAGGTGGACAGAGTTCATGCTGGCGGATCTGCAGGAAAACCCGGTGATCCGCTGGCATGAACTCTATTCACCTTGTGGCGTCACCGGAGTTCCCTGAAGTAAGGTCCCACGGTAAAGACCGTGAGATGAGGAAATGGGTACAAGGAACCCCAGTGATATCAAAAAGCACAATAAAACACATAAAAAAGCAACGTGTGCATTACACATGCATTTTTTCCTGCTTTTTTCACTGACTCCATTGAAGTCAATTGGTAAAAAACGCAGAAACTATTGAAATGCTGCTTATTTTTTCAGCAACAAACCTGGAAGGAAAAAAAAAGCAGTGTGTGCACAGCAAATCAGGATTCTCATAGACTTGGCTGGGATGTTTTTACCTTGCTTTTATTGATTTGGTAAAAACATCAAAAAAAGCATGAAAAAAAAGCAACTTGGGAACAAGGCCATAAAGTGTAACTGCACTTTTAGGTGACCTACCATAATTTTATAGGCTGAGAGTTTAATTTGACACCTCAATGCAAACAGATCTGTAGACAGATTTGAGCATTTATTTTTTTTTTAATCATCAGTGCATGAGACAAAAGTGACTGACGTCATTTTCCAGGATTCACATGCTTTTATTAGTGCCCTCTTATGAGTGGACACTTCTGTATAGACTCATATAAAGCTGATTTGGTTCTTATATCACCTACTGTACTAAAAGGGAGGTGGATGTAATTGGAATCATGTACAATGTTAGGCTTGATTTTATTCAGCTGAGCGAACTTTCAGGAACATTATCCATAGTCGCCCAAATAACTGCAATAGTGATCAGGAAGGACAATTTATGAACGTACTAAATCTACTGGACCATTAAGACCTTATTCCGACCTCTGGGTTTCCACCTATGTGTCGTATCCATGTTTTTCAAGGATAGAACACGCACCCATTATAATTTTTGGAGCTATTCACATGTTCGTGTATTTTTGCCTGCCATGTGTCCCCCCAAAAAAAAATTAAATGTACAGTGGGTACGGAAAGTAAATTTCTCACTCTTTGTTTCATTGCAGCCATTTGGTAAATTCCAAAAAGTTCATTTTTGTCTCATTAATGTACACTCTGCACCTCATCTTGATAGAACCCCCCACCCCCCCAGAAATTTAGACGTTTTTGCAAATTTATTAATCAAGAATAACTGAAATATCACATGGTCATAAGTATTCAGACCCTTTGCTCAGTATTGAGTAGAAGCACAATTTTGAGCTAGTACAGCCATGAGTCTTCTTGGGAATGATGCAACAAGTTTTTCACAACTGGATTTGGGGATAATCTGCCATTCTTCCTTGCAGATCCTCTCCAGTTCCATCAGGTTGGATGGTGAACGTTGGTGGACAGCCATTTTCAGGTCTCTCCAGAGATGCTCAATTGGGTTTAGGTCAGGGCTCTGGCTGGGCCAGTCAAGAATGGTCACAGTCATTCTGAAGCCACTCCTTTGTTATTTTAGCTGTGTGCTTAGGGTCATTGTCTTGTTGGAAGGTTAACCTTCCAGAGCATTCTGGAAGAGGTTTTCATATTTCCAGTAGACAGATGGCAATCTGTGATTTTTAAAGGACCCGTATGCTTGAATGGGTATCAGCTATGCTTCAGAATATATACAGTGGGTACGGAAAGTATTCAGACCCCTTAAAATTTTCACTCTTTGTTTCATTGCAGCCATTTGGTAAATTCAAAATGTTCCTTTTTGTTTCTCATTAATGTACACTCTGCACCCCATCTTGACAGAAAAAAACCCCCGAAAACTAATGTATCAAGGAATATGTTTTGATATTAAAGGTAAATAAAAAAATGCAATTGCAAGATCAATAAAAGAAAAATGGTACAAAATAAAAGATCAGGCATTATAAAAAAGAAAAAAAAAACTCCCTAAAAAAGTTGATGTGAATGGGACGTTTCTCACATGTTCATGTTCACAGTATAGGACATGAGGTCAATGTGGATTTTCCCGCTGTGTGTGAACTGCCCTTTACTACTTTTGTAAGTTGGGAAAATTGGTGCCAATCCACAGGAAAATAAATTGACGGACTGCCTTGGTTTGGCTGTAGACAGATCACTGTGGTGAACACATATTCCTGAAACTGAAGCCTGAAGATATTGTTACTGATAACAAGCCTGGACAATGTGATGTTCCATCTGGAAAAAGCCACAAATCCTTTACCAAAAACATGTCCTGTGAAAACTCAACGCAGCAGCATGTTGTTTGTGGGAGGTTCAACGGCTTAATTGGCAGATATGTCTGGTTCAGAGAAAACATGGACTTGGAAGAAAAGAGCTAGAACGCCGTTGTTTCTTAGCAACTTTTATCAAAATCAAAATCTTTTCAAAAACAATTATAAACCTTAAAGAGGTCCATTACCCAGATAACCCCTTTTTAAACAAAGTACTCCCAGTTATAAAACAAAAACGGCAGATACTCACGCCCGGCATTGGCGTTGTTCCAGTGACGTCGGCAGTGGGGCTCGCATGGCAAAAGAATAAGCTCACAATCAACAAATGCATCATGTATAGATGCAATAATTATACTGTATTGAGAATGCTGTAAGGTAAATGAAACTTGATTTCAGATTTCTTATTTTTGGTCACCCATTATATCAAAAATTAGAAGAAAAACTGCTAAGAAAAGTCATATGTATGGTACCAGGGAGCGCAAAAAGACTTGTTGAGCGTGTTTTCTTTGGCCCCACAAGATGTCCACTTTTTTCCCCATAATTCTACATTGTCACTAAGTCTCAATGGTCCCTAATTCTTGTAGTTCACTTTGCTATGTGCCAGCAGGTCTCGTGTGCACTTTCACATTGAACTTATGTCAACATGTTTCAGATAATTCCTTTGGTAGTTTGACACATGGCCGACGCTTGCATACAGTTGTGACAAGTATGTCTGTAGACGTATGAAAAAGACATATAAGTATTAACTTAGCCTTCTATCTATAAAATTGTACTCAGTGTTAAAAATGTATAGGCCACTTTGGATTTTCTTGAGCTTTTATCTGATAGCAAAGATGTCAATTTCTGAAAATGACCTTTGTAGGGTACATTATATGTCTGTTAATTGGAGGATTAAGTTTTGGGTAGACATATCACTGGACAACTTATGCAGATGCACAAGGGCTCAAGTGGCTAGAGCCCTCTTCTGTGTGGCTAGAGCCCTCTTCTGTGTGGCTAGAGCCCTCGTCTGTGTGGCTAGAGCCCTCGTCTGTGTGGCTAGAGCCCTCGTCTGTGTGGCTAGAGCCCTCGTCTGTGTGGCTAGAGCCCTCGTCTGTGTGGCTAGAGCCCTCGTCTGTGTGGCTAGAGCCCTCGTCTGTGTGGCTAGAGCCCTCGTCTGTGTGGCTAGAGCCCTCGTCTGTGTGGCTAGAGCCCTCGTCTGTGTGGCTAGAGCCCTCGTCTGTGTGGCTAGAGCCCTCTTCTGTGTGGCTAGAGCCCTCTTCTGTGTGGCTAGAGCCCTCGTCTGTGTGGCTAGAGCCCTCGTCTGTGTGGCTAGAGCCCTCGTCTGTGTGGCTAGAGCCCTCGTCTGTGTGGCTAGAGCCCTCTTTTGTGTGGCTAGAGCCCTCTTTTGTGTGGCTAGAGCCCTCTTTTGTGTGGCTAGAGCCCTCTTTTGTGTGGCTAGAGCCCTCTTCTGTGTGGCTAGAGCCTTCTTCTATGTGGTTAGAGACAGGGGGATTCAAATTTTTAACAACAGGTTCTCTGTAAACCCCACCCATTTGAAAACCACACCCATTCTGTAACCACACCCATTTTGTTAGCCACACCCATTTTCACACACTTTCCTCAACCAAAAAATACAAGTAATTTAAAGAAAAATCTCCTTCCCCTCCTCTACCGTCACTCTCCTGTCCAGTATCAGTTGTTCCCGTCACTGTCAGTCATATTGTATTAAACGAGTTTATTACTAAAGGAGCCCTGCTTCCCCATACAGATCTCATCCCCTGTGGCTCCTTTCCCCCTGCAGATCCCATCCCATGTGGTCTCTTTCCCCCTGCAGATCCCATCCCATTATGGCCTCATTCCCCTGCAGATCCCATCCCATTATGGCCTCTTTCCCCAGCAGATCTCATCCCATGTGCTCCTTTTCCCCTGCAGGTCCTGTCCCATATGGCTCCTTTTCCCATATAGCTCCCATCTTATGTGGCCCCTCTCCCCATATAGCCACATATAGCTCCCATCTTATGCAGCCTCCTCTCCCAATATAGCCACATATAGCTCCAATCTTATGGCCTCCTCTCCCCATATAGCTGCCATCTTATATGGCCTCCTCTCCCCATATAGCCACATATAGCTCCCATCTTATGTGGCCTCCTCTCCCCATATAGCTGCCATGTTATATGGCCTCCTCTCCCCATATAACCACATATAGCTGCCATCTTATATGGCCTCCTCTCCCCATATAACCACATATAGCTGCCATCTTATATGGGCTCCTCTCCCCATATAGCCACATATAGCTGCCATCTTATATGGCTTCCTCTCCCCATATAGCCACATATAGCTGCCATCTTATATGGGCTCCTCTCCCCATATAGCCACATATAGCTGCCATCTTTATATGGCCTCCTCTCCCCATATAGCCACATATAGCTCCCATCTTATATGGCCTCCTCTCCCCATATAGCCACATATAGCTTCCATCTTATATGGCCTCCTCTCCCCATATAGCCACATATAGCTGCCATCTTATGCGGCTCCTCTCCCTGCATCTTCGGCTCACTGAGCGCTTACCTGCTCCAAGCACTGGCGGCCTCTCCTGTGTCTTCCTTCCTCCGTGGCACTCTGCATACTGATGCTGACAGACGGCAGTAGGAGGAGCTACCTCCTCACTCTGCAGCGTCAGCGCGTCACTGCACGCCGGGTCAGAGAGCAGACAGGCTGCACTGAACCCGGAAGTGCGGCGCGCAGGTACGGGCATTCGTTTGTGGTAGTCTTAAAGACACACAAATGAATACAGGGAACCGGATCGCCGCAGCTGTTTCTTGCCGGTTCGGGGAACCGGCTGCTATTTTAACAACCGGTACTCCAGAACCGGAGACAGAACCGGCTGAATCCCCCCCCCCCTCGTTGGAGCCCTCTTCTGTGTGATTAGAGCCCTCTTCTGTGTGGTTAGAGCCCTCTTCTGTGTGGTTAGAGCGCTCTTCTGTGTGGTTAGAGCGCTCTTCTGTGTGGTTAGAGCGCTCTTCTGTGTGGCTAGAGCCCTCTTCTGTGTGGCTAGAGCCCTCTTCTGTGTGGCTAGAGCCCTCTTCTGTGTGGCTAGAGCCCTCCTCTGTGTGGCTAGAGCCCTCCTCTGTGTGGCTAGAGCCCTCCTCTGTGTGGCTAGAGCCCTCCTCTGTGTGGCTAGAGCCCTCCTCTGTGTGGCTAGAGCCCTCTTTTGTGTGGCTAGAGCCCTCTTTTGTGTGGCTAGAGCCCTCTTTTGTGTGGCTAGAGCCCTCTTTTGTGTGGCTAGAGCCCTCTTTTGTGTGGCTAGAGCCCTCTTTTGTGTGGCTAGAGCCCTCTTTTGTGTGGCTAGAGCCCTCTTCTGTGTGGCTAGAGCCCTCTTCTGTGTGGCTAGAGCCCTCTTCTACAAGTGCTTCTCAATAAATTAGAATATCAAAAAGTTATTTTTTTTTCATTTATTCAATACAAAAAGGGAAACACATATATTATATAGAGTCATTACAGAGTGATCTATTTCAAGTGTTTATTTCTGTTAATGTTGATGTTATGGCTTACAGCCAATGAAAACCCAAAAGTCATGATCTCAGAAAATTAGAATATTATATAAGACCAACTCAAGAAAATATTTTAAACTCAGAAATGTTGGTGCCTACTGAAAAGTATGTACAGGAAATGCACTCAATACTTGGTCAGGGCTCCTTTTGCATGAATTACTGTATCAATGTGGCATGGCATGGCGGTGATCAACCTGTGGCACTTCTGAGGTGTTATAGAAGACCAGATTGCTTTGATATTAGCCTTCAGCTCATCTACATTGTTGGGTCTGGTGTCTCGCATCTTCCTCTTGACAACACCCCATAGATTCTCTATGGGGTTCAGGTCAGGCGAGTTTGCTGGCCAATGGAGGCAGGTAAGGAGATGTTCCTTGCTCCTGCGGTGTCACACACAGCGATGTGTGCTGCCGCAGGAACGAGGAACAACATCGCTAACATCCTGAAAACGATTTTTTGTTTCAGGATGACCTCTCCACGGCAAACGATTTTTGCCCTCTTTTGCGATCGTTTAAGATTGCTCTTAAGTATTACACGCTGCAATCTCGTTAATGACACCGGATGTGCGTCACAAACAACGTGACCCCAACGATAATTCATTAACAATATCGTAGCATGTAAAGCCCGCTTTACTTTCATCTGAAAAACAGCACCTTGGACCACTGAGCAACAGTCCAGTTCTTTTTCTCCTTGGCCCAGGTAAGACACTTCTGGCGTTGTCTATTGGTCATGAGTGGCTTGACACAAGGAATGCGACACTTGTAGCCCATATCCTGGATACGTCTGTGTGTGGTGGCTCTTGAACCACTGACTCCAGCAGCAGTCCACTCCTTGTAACTCTTCCCCAAATTTTTGAATGGCCTTTTCTTAACAATCCTATCAAGGCTGCAGTTATCCCGGTTGCTTGTGCACCTTTTTCTACCACACTTTTTCCTTCCACTCAACTTTCCATTAATATGCTTGGATACAGCACTCTGTGAACATCCAGCTTCTTTAGCAATGACCCTTTGTGTCTTACCCTCCTTGAAGAGTGTGTCAATGACTGCCTTCTGGACATCTGCCAAGTCAGTAGTCTTCCCCATGATTGTGTAGCTTACTGAACCAGACTAAGGGACCATTATAAACACTTAGGAAGCCTTTGCAGGTGTTTTGTGGTAAATATTCTAATTTTCTGATTTAATGACTTTTAGTTTTAGTTTTTATGGCTTACAGCCATAATCATCAACATTTAACAGAAATAAACACCTGAAATAGATCACTTTGTTTGTAATGACTCTATATACTGTAATGGGTTTTCACTTTTTGTATTGAATAACTGAAAAAAATAACTTTTTGATGATATTCTACCGTAATTTATTGAGAAGCACTTGTATGTGGCTAGAGCCCTCTTCCATGTGGCTAGAGCCCTCTTCCAAGTGGCTAGAGCCCTCTTCCAAGTGGCTAGAGCCCTCTTCCATGTGGCTAGAGCCCTCTTCCATGTGGCTAGAGCCCTCTTCCATGTGGCTAGAGCCCTCTTCCATGTGGCTAGAGCCCTCTTCCATGTGGCTAGAGCCCTCTTCCATGTGGCTAGAGCCCTCTTCCATGTGGCTAGAACCCTCTTCCATGTGGCTAGAGCCCTCTTCCATGTGGCTAGAGCCCTCTTCCATGTGGCTAGAGCCCTCTTCCATGTGGATAGAGCCCTCTTCCATGTGGCTAGAGCCCTCTTCCATGTGGCTAGAGCCCTCTTCTATGTGGTTAGAGCCTTCTTCTAAGTGTGCTCTTTTACCTTCAAAGCAGGTGGAATTGTGCATTGTGGACTTCAAAGAATTCTATTCTGTTTTTGCACAGACACCCTCTTCTCTCTGTGTCCACCACCGGTTTAGATTGAACACATACATAATCCATGAATTTGCAGACGTTTCTAGAGTCTGTATGAAGGAGCACAGTCAGTCAGCAGTTGAAGCTGTTGTGACACTTTCCATTAGAATTTAATTTTCGTGCATTAGTCACTGGCTCACAGCAGACGGAGTGGGTTACTGTTAGAAATCACCTGCTTTATTAACAGCCTATATGCAGGATATAGTAACTGTTTAACTGCCTGCAAGCTTGAGAATGTAGGTGCGGTACGATTTTAAAGGGATTGTTCAAGAGTATAATGTGCATGGAAAATGTTTATCTATAGACATTTATATACAACTCTGTTTAGGATAATTTAGGATAGTCCTCCACTAAAAAACATTTAGAATATCTACCAACAGATTTTCCATTACTAGCATACATTCTAAAATGGATGCCCTCATATTAAACTGTTCTACTTATTTTGAACATGCACATCACGATGGCTGTAAAAACCTGTTAAATAGATCATTTTAGGAGCTCAGCTATAGAAAGAAATAGCTCATGAGTTTATGTATTCACCTCCATCCACCCAGCCTGACTCATATGGTAGCTGCAGCTTGCACCGAGCACTGTGAGATAGCAGCAGACACTGAGGAGCTGTCAATCAGGCTAGGGGATGGAGATTATATAGGACTCATGAGCTCTTTAACTTTATATTACTTTTCATAAAGGAGACTGGATAAAAAGATGATATGGCCATACATTTTCAAAGTCCATGAAGATCATGAAGATCATCTGGTCTAAGCGATATATTTATGAATAGTTGATTGTGAATTTTGGTAACCATTCCGCATATCAACCAATCATATTCGGCCTTTTTTACCTCCTCCTCCTACCTCCTCCTCCCACATGCAGCCAGCCATAAAGAAGATCACTTCTGGGGGAGGGTAAGTAAGCATTTTCAATTTTTTTTTCCTTTCGTTACACACCACATGTGATCATGCTCTTGTTACCCCCAGTGTGCGCCATTCAAACACTGCAAGCGACTTGCACTGGACTGAGCACCAAGCATATCTGCGTATAGCGTTGTTTGTGCGTGTAAAGTTCACAGATAAAGCATTCGAACTCTGAACCCGAGCCCTGTGTTTTTAAGTTGTTGTTCGGTTCGAAAACCGAACCTCAGGTTCACTCATCTCTAGTAAAAATGTGGTTAACGATATTCAGTTATAAATAGCATTTTTGTGAAAAAACGATGTTCATGATTTGACAGTACTGAAAAATTTCATTTTAAAACGGTTTTCTGTCGGTTTTATTTTTTTATTTTATTTAAACTTTTTATTTTTGACAAATGTACATTTTGTTGACAACTAAAATGTATTCCGCAATCTATCAATTCTGGTGCAAGGGAAATCTGAAGCAATTGGTTATAGCAACTGAACACCAAGATCTCTTATAAGGCAGAATATGATTCACAATCAACTATTCATAAATATATCTCTTAGACCAGATGATCTTCATGGACTTTGAAAATTTATGGCCATATCATCTTTTTATCCAGTCTCCTTTATGAAAAGTAATATAAAGTTAAAGAGCTCATGAGTCCTATCCCTTTGACGTTAGGGATTCACCCATTTCATTCTGATCGCTGCGACTCTGTTGTCTGCACTCACAGCTGGCAGTCATGTTCTATGACGCTCGCTGTGACAGGACAGGAATGTAGCAGAGCTGAATCACCGTGGGACCTAGTGTGGATTATGTCGGACCTGGAGGGGTGTTTGGGGGTTAATAAAGTGGTGAAAGAAGGTGCTTTTTATTTTATTTCAAATAAAGGATTTTTTGACTGTTTGTGGGTATTTATTTTCACTTACAGATTTAGTTATGTGGGGTGTTTCATAGACGCCTGACATCACTAACCTAGGACTTAGTGGCAGCTATTGGCTGCCATTAACACCTTATTACCCCGATTGCCACTGCACCAGGGCAATCGGAAGAGCTGGGTCCAGCGCCAGAATTGACGCATCTTATGGATGCGCCACTTCTGGGGCGGCTGTGGGCTGCTATTGTTGGGCTGGAAAGGGCCAAATAACGATGGCCCTTCCCACCCTAATAATATCAGCCCCCAGTTGTCTTCTGTACCTAGGCTGGTATTAGAAAAAGGTGGGGGACCCCATGTCATTTTTTTTTTCTTCTTACATAAATCAAATTAAAAGAAAAAGCATGGAATCCCCTCTGTTTTTCATAACCAGCCAAGATACAGCAGACAGCTGAGGGTTGCAGCCTGCAGCTGCTGCTGTTCCTGCCCTGGATATGAAAAATGCTACATCATTTTTTTTACCCTCAAAAAATAAAAAAAAAAGACTGTCCAAGCTGGCTATTGCTCTATCAAGCTATTCTATTATTTCTTTTTCTGTATTCTATCTGTTCTTTCTTATTATCTATTCTATATGTTCTTTCGATCTATCATCTATTCTAGCTATATAGTCATTATCCCATCACATTTTGTTTCTCCTTTAAAAAACACATTAAGAAAACTGCACCAAGAACGCATCAAAAACTCACCTATATTACAAGCGGTTTTTTGTGTTGTTTTTTTTTTTTTTTAACATTTCCAGGCTCTCTCTGACAAGGTGCAGTTTTGGTAGCAGTTTATGTGCAGAAAAAACGGCAGCGTGCGCATGTAGCCTAATGAGTCAGATGCAATCACTTTGGTGTCCGGCAGGCCTCTGATCAAGGAGTGTCCCATCATTTTAGGCATGTTTTAATTAAAAAAAAAGTGTGATCGACACTGTTTTTGTACGTACCTAAAAAGTGGGATGCAACTGGAACATAGGCCAGAGACCAAGGTAACTCCATTTGCCCTTCTAGCGAGTGGTGGCATTTGGGGTTTTGTCTCAATCACATTTTTTTTTTTTTGTGGGGGATTTATGAAAAGTGACATGGCTCCAATCCAGCTGAATTTGCTCTCGCAAATCTAAAGGCCACACTCCCTTTTCCGCTGAGTTCCACAGTTTGTCTAAACCAAAATTAGGCTGCGTTCCCATGATGAGCTAAAAATGTAGCTTCTTACAATTCCCGCAAAGTGGATGGGATATATAGAAATCTCCAGCCCATTATGCTTCTTGTTACTCAGCATAATCTGACCTGCGATGTGTGTTTCAAATCCACAACATGTCAATTTTTTTGCTGGTATGCTGAGTTTTGTGTGTGGATTTTCCCCATAGACTTGCATGTGATGCAGAAAAAAACACAGGTATAAAATTCACATGCGTTTTTAGTGTTTCCGCTGGGAAAATGCATAAAAAATGCATGTAACCCACACCTACAGTGGCGAGAATAAGTATTTGATACACTGCCAATTTTGCAAGTTTTCTCACCTACAAACGATGGAGAGGTCTGTAATTTTTAGTGTAGGTACACTTTATCTGTGACAGACAGATGATCCAGTCTTCTTCACCTTGTCCTTGGATCAGGTGCTCACTAGATACCATCACTGCATGTATACCATAGACTGGGTTCAAGAGCAGACTCTTGCTATCTTTCTCATAACCGCAGGTCATTTCCTGACAGCATATATATCACTACTGCATGATTATCATCGACTGAGTTCAAGAGCAGACTCTTGCTATCCTTCTCATAACAGGAGGTCATTTCCAGATAACATATATATCACCACTGCTGGAATATTACTGGCTTGGTTCAATAGCGTACTCTTGCTATTCCTCTCATAACACACCACGGAATTGTCAAACTGGTGACGAGGTTTTCCATGCATATATTTTTTTGATTATACCCTGTATACATAGACAGTTTATTGAGAAAAACTATTGTATTAGCCGAAATGTCAACAACTGTTTTTTCTCTTTTCTTTTTTCATATGAAGAGCCATTAATAAAAGCAATCTTTTTCAAAAGAAACACATTTTCCACTGTTTCCTTTTGAGTGCCGAAGTTTTTTTCTCTCTCTTGGTTAAATTTTGACTTCTGAGCACCAATTATCACGGTTGAGCCAGATTCTTTACTTTTCTTATGACCTGAAGAGAAGTAGGACCACAGTCTCAAAGATTACCATTGGTAACGCACTACACCGTCATGGATTAAAATCCTGAAGAGCACGTAAGGTTATCCTGCTCACGCCAACACATGTCCAGGCCCATTTGAAGTTCACCATTGACCATCTGGATGATCCACAGGAGGCATGGGAGAAGGCTATGTGGTCAGGTGAGACCAAATAGAACATTTTTGTATCAACTCCACACTCTGTGTTTGGAGGAAGAACACAGTCCCAGCTTTGAACCATGAGGGTCGAAACATCATGTTTTGGGGGTGCTTTTCAGAAAATGTGACCGGACGACTGCACAGTACTGAAGGAAGGATGGATGGGGTCATGTATCACGAGATTTTGGCCAACAACCTCCTTCCATTAGCAACAGCATTGAAGATGGGTCGTGGCTATGTCTTCCAGCATGACAATGACCTGAACAACACAGCCAGGGCAACTAAGGAGTGGCTCTGTAAGAAGCATTTCAAGGTCCTGGAGTGGCATAGCCAGTCTTTAGACCTGAAACCAATAGAAAATCTTTGGAGAGAGCTGAAACTCAATGTTACCCAGTGACAGCCCCGAAACCTGAAATATCAGTAGATGATCTATATGGAGGAGTGGGCCAAAATCCATGCTGCACTATGTGCAAACTTGGCCAAGAACTACAGGAAATGTCTGACTTCTGTAATTGCAAATAAAGGTTTCTGTATTAAATATTAAAGCTTTGTTTTTCTATTGTATCAAATACTTATTTCTTGCAATAAAATGCAAATTTTTTCAAAATCATATAATGGAATTTTCTGGGGGTTTTTTATTCTGTCACAGTTAAAGTGTCTCTACGATAAAAATTACAGACCTCTTCCATTCTTTGTAAGTGTAAAAACTTGCTAAATTGTCAGTTGATCAAATACTTACCGTATTTTTCTCACTATAAGACGCACCGGACCATAAGACGCACCCTGGTTTTAGAGGAGGAAAATAAAATTTTAAGCAAAAAATGTGGTCATGACACAGTTATGAGGCGAAGATCTGTTTCTGACACTGTTATGGGAGTAATGTCCCCAACTTCTCTACTATAAGGTACCCCATCCTGGTAATGATCCTCCTGCCTTGTATATGATCCCCATCCTTGTATATATGTCCCTCATCCTGGTATAGCCCCGATCCTGCTATATACCCCCATCCTGCTATATACCCCCATCCTGCTATATACCCCCATCCTGCTATATACCCCCATCCTGCTATGTACCCCCATCCTGCTATATGGCCTGCATCCTGTGGCACAGAAAAAAATTAAACGTTTATACTCACCTTTCCTCACTCCAGCAGCATCGCTCGTCTTCCCGTCTGTGTCAGCAGCTGCGCCGCTGACCTGTGTGGAGCCGGTCACCATTCCCTGCAGCATCGCAATGTCCTCCTGTCTGCCGACTCGCTGATGTGTGTGGAGCCATGCGCACAGCAATGACGTCATTGCTGTGTGCACCGCTCTCTACACAGATCAGCGGGACGGCAGACAGGAGGACATTGCGATGCTGCAGGGAACGATGAGTATACCGTACTTATTCACTGCCCCCCGCGCTGATGATGATGCGCGGGGGGCAGTGAATATAATCACACATGACCACTCCAGGCTGTAGTTGCCAGGGGTGATCATGCGGGCCGGCTGCTAATTATGTGCGCACCTCCCGCCCGTCATGCCACCCACCTGTCAGCGCCAGCCTCAGCGCTGAGATGATGGGCGTCAGGATGGATACATATGAAATGAGCGGGCCCACGTGGTTACGGCAGGCGCTGCTACAGCCTGCGCATGTTGCCGATGACCCACTCCACCGCAGCCCCCTCGTTCCCCACAGCCATACCCTACATTCAGACTATAAGACGCACCCCCTACTTTCCCCCAACATTTGGGGGAAAAACAGTGCGTCTTTTATAGTCCGAAAAATACGGTATTTTCCCCATTAGAAGTATATTAATAGAGTTTTGTCAAAGCCAAAGACCAGGAAGTATCAAAAACAAAGCTTTATTTAAAACATGACATACCAACAGGAGCTAAAAACCACAGCCACAAAAATGCAATAAAAACCCCCCACACAAATACACATGTAAAAAACCTCAAGTAACCTTATTTACATAAAAGGTGCAAAAATTCTGCAACATCAAAAGCTCATTGCGAAAATGTGATCTTTGAGTCCACAGGTTTGGCATTACTGTAGTGGGAGGAACCCATTTAATTTACCGGGTGGATGTCTCCAGAAGCCCAAGCGGCACACAATTTATGCTGGCATATCTGTAGCATCCAGTCTGGTTGTTTTTTTTTCTACTGGAAAATGCGCATAAGAGCAAAATAGACCAAAGTTTCATAGTGCTCCTTCCTTTCTGACCTCTGCCATGTGACCAACAATAATTTTCAATGACGCAGAGTATTTTTGTGTTCAGGAGAAAATGCTTAACAAATTGCGGGATCCATTTTTACCCGTTACTCCTTGTGAAAATGAAAACATTGCAGCTAATGTAACATTTTTACTGATAAAAGTGTAATTTTTTTTAATTTCCACAGCCCAATGTTATAAATTTCTGTAAGATATGTTGGTTCAAAATACTCATTACACCCTTAGATAAATTCTTTGATTGGTATAGTTTGCAAAATTGGGTCACTTATGGGTTTTTTCCCTCTGCTCTGCCACCTCATCATTTATTCTAGCCAAAATTTCCACTCCATAAGTCAAATTGTGCTCCTTCCCATCTAATAAGCCCTCGCGTAAGATCAAAAAGTAGTATCCAGAAACTGTTTGGGTTTGCATAACAAATTGTGGGGTCCTCATTCTCCTATTAAAGTGATAATGAAAAATCTTAGGCTAAAGCTACTTTTTTGTGGAAAAAAAATGTTTTTTTCTTCTTTTAATTTTTGTAACTGTTATAAACTTCTGTGAAACACCAGCGGATCCAAAATGGTCACTATACCACTAGATGAATTAATTGCGGTGTGTAGTTTCTAACATTTGGTCAATTCTGGGTGTGGCAGGTTTCACTGTACTGACACCTTAGGGCACTTTCACATTGCAATTTCACCTACGTTCACTGGCCCTGTCGGGACATCCGTCCGAACACCCCCCCTCCTCCAAAACGTGTTTCGGACGCATACGCCGACGGAGCCATTGGCTATAATGGAGCAGACTGAGTCAGCGTGTGGTCTGTCTTGCTTCATTTTCTGGCATATACACTACAGTTCAAAAGTTTGGGGTCACCCAGACAATGTTGCCTTTTCCATGACAAATCTTACTTTTATTTATCAAATGAGTTGCATAATGAATAGAAAATATAGTCCAGACATTGACTGGGTTAGAAATAATGATTTTTATTTGAAATAATAATTTTCTCCTTCAAACTTTTGCTTTCGTCACAGAATGCTCCCTTTGCAGCAATTACAGCTTTGCAGACCTTTGGCATTCTAGCTGTTTATTTGATGAGATAATCTGGAGATATTTCACCCCATGCTTCCAGAAGCTCCTCCCACAAGTTAGATTGGCTTGATGGGCACTTTTTGCATACCATACGCTCAAGCTGCTCCCACAGCAGCTCAATAGGGTTGAGATCTGGTGACTGGGCTGGCCACTCCATTACAGATAGAATACCAGCTGCCTGCTTCTTCCCTAAATAGTTCATGCATAATTTGGAGGTGTGCTTTGGGTCATTGTCCTGTGATAGGATGAAATTGGCTCCAATCAAGCGGTCCACAGGGTATGGCATGGCGTTCTAAAATGGGGTGATAGCCTTCCTTATTCAAAATCCTTTTTACCTTGTACAAATCTCCCACTTTACCAGCACCAAGGCAACCCCAGACCATCACATTACCTCCACCATGCTTGATAGATGGCGTCAGACACTCTTCCAGCATCTTTTCAGTAGTTCTGCGTGTCACAAATGTTCTTCTGTGTGATCCAAACACCTCAAACTTTGATATCACTTTTTTCCAATCTTCCTCTGTCCAATGTCTGTGTACTTTTGCCCATATTAATCTTTTCCTATTATTAGCCAGTCTCAGATATGGCTTTTTCTTTGCCACTCTGCCCTACAGTCCAGCATCCCGGACTCACCTCTTCACTGAAGACGCTGACACTGGTGTTTTGCTGGTACTATTTAATGAAGCTGCCAGTTGAGGATTTGTTAGGCGTCGATTTCTCAAACTAGAGACTCTAATGTACTTGTCTTGTTGCTCAGTTGTGCAGAGAGGCCTCCCACTTCTCTTTCTACTCTGGTTAGAGCCTGTTTGTGCTCTCCTCTGAAGGGAGTAGTACACACCATTGTAGAAAATCTTCCGTTTCTTGCCAATTTCTCCCATGGAATATCTTTCATTTCTAAGAACAAGAATAGACTGTCGAGTTTCACATGAACACATGAAAGTTTTCTTTTTCTGGCCATGTTGAGAGTTTAATGGAACCAACAAATGTAATGCTCCAGATTCTCAACTAGCTCAAAGGCAGGCCAGTTATATAGCTTTTCTAATCAACAAAACTGTTTTCAGCTGGGCTAACATACTTGCACAAGGGTTTTCAAGGGATTTCTAAACATCTATTAGCCTTCTAACACAGTAAACACAATGTACCATTAGAACACTGGAGTGGTGGTTGTTGGAAATGGGCCTCTATACACTTATGTAGATATTGCATTAACAACCAGACGTTTGAAGCTAGAATAGTCATTTACTAAATTTACAATGTATAGAGTGTATTTCTGTTTAATTTAATGTTAGCTTCATTGAAAAAAAAATGTGCTTTTCTTTAAAAAATAAGGAAATATCTAAATGACCCTAAACCTTTGATCTGTAGTGTACGTTTTTTGCAGGTGGACACCCGATTGTAGTCTACTACGTCTGGGTGTCCGCCTGCATAAAATGTATATGCCCGAAAATGGAGCAAGACAGAGCACACGCTGACTCCGTCTGCTCCATTATAGTCCATTATAGTACTTTGGTCCCATCAACGTATGCGTCCGAAACACGTTTTGTGGAGGGGGGTTCAGACTGATGCCCCGACGGGACCAGTGAATGTAGGTGAATACGCAATGTGAAAGTACCCTTAGAATCTCTGCAAATGCAATATGGCCAGTCCAGGAAAATTCTCGGTGTGAAAGACAAGTATAAAAAATTGCAGTATTCAGGAATTGGATAATATAGTGTTGGTTGTTTTTCTTCTACTACTTGTGATAATGAATAATTTGGAACTGAAACTACATTTTAATGGAAGACCTTTTTTCTTTTTTTTTCTTTCAAATTTGCATTAACCTTTCAAGTGTTTCACAAATGCTAACAAACTTTCTAAATTCTATTTTAAATACCATTTGGGGTGCTTTTTTTAAAAAAAAAAAAAAAAAAATGGGTGATTTCTGTGAGGCTTCTAAACCCACTTAAGACCGGAATCAACTCCTAAAAAAATAGGTTTCTAAAAGTTTATTAAAGATTTGAAAAATTACTACTAAACTTATAGAAGTCTAAAATCCCCCCCAAAATAAATGGATATTTAACAAATGATGTCAATATAAAGTGGACATATAGAAAATGTTAGTCAACTATTTTGTGTGGTATAATTATCTGTTTCACACATAAAGTTTAAAAAGTGCAAATTTTTTATAAAAAAAATTATACCTTTCAGGTTTTTGTTTTTTTTAACATATATGTTAACAGTTAATCTAAAGTACACTATCACGAAAAGTCTTAATTGTGATACATAAAGGCATTCCAAACTTGTTGTTGCCTAAAGTGACACGTCAGATTCAAATTTTCCAGACTATTTTTGGACTCTCCAGTTTTGTTAATGTCAAAACTGTGAAAATTGCTTTGGCCACTAAAGTCACAAAATATTTAAAAAAATAAAATAAAAAAATCCTGCAATGAAAGGGTAAAAAAAAAAAGTTTCTGAATATATTGTAACTTAATTTATGTTGGTGTTATATTGACTTACATGGGTCTCAAAACTTTGTTCTGCAGGACACAGCTGGACAGGAAAGGTACAGGACAATTACCACCGCATACTACCGGGGGGCTATGGGCTTCATCCTGATGTATGACATAACCAATGAAGAATCGTTCAATGCTGTACAGGACTGGTGAGTAGTGAAATGTACTAATCTCAGGTACCAGCATAAAAGGTGTCTGTGCATGTGTTAATTTACTTTAAAATTCTTTGAAATGTACTAGATCCTTAGAATTGCTGTATGCACTAGTTTAAAGCCTCAAATGTTGAGAAAAATTTAAAATGTTACAGCTGGGATTTTATTTTTTTTTGCGTTTCTTAAAGAAGCACTCCCAAGATAAGTGTTATTCCCTAAACCTTTCTAAATTTGTTGTCCTCTGAAGGTACATTAGTAGAAATACTGATCGCTGTCATCCCTGGTTTCCAGCGCCGCTCCACTCCACTTTAGACTACTCCACTCCACTTTAGACTAAAGTGATTTTAGCTCCACCTATTCAGATCAAACTGGTATTTATATGGGAACCAGAAGTATCTTTTACAATGTACACCTAAAAGCCTGGTTCGGACACTCCATAGATTTATGCTGTAAAAGTGACTTTCAGTTCAATCATAAGTCGAAATTAATGTGAGAAGAGCAGCGAAGCGGCACTGGAAAACGGGCAAGATGGTAATTGATATTTTAATGCAGATCTACAATACAGATAAATTTATAAAGAATATGATACTTAAGTAAAAATTATATATTAAAATGGTGGAGGGCAAATACACAAAAGAAAGTTCAGGAAAAAGAAATATCAGAAACAGGCCATTGTATACCTCATATTGTAATAAATATACCATATTTTCCGGCGTATAAGACGGCTGGACGTATAAGATGACCCCCAACTTTTCCAGTTAAAATATAGTTTGGGATATACCGTATATTCTCAAGTATAAGCCAAGGCCCCTATTTTACCACAAAAAAACTGGTAAATCTTATTGACTCGAGTAAAAGCCTATGGTGGGATAATGCAGCAGCTACTGTAAAATTTCAGAAATAAAAATGGATCCCAATAAAATGTATTGTGCCCCATCCTTGTTCCCCATTGTAGTAATGTGCGCATCCTTGGGCCCTCTAGTAATGTGCCCATTGTTTAGTAGTATTCCCTGAAGTAATGTGCCCATTGTTTTGTAAGGTGCCCAACAGTAATGTGCCCATTATTTATTAATGTGCACTGCAGTAATGTGCCCATTGTTTAGTAATTCCCTCCTACTAGTCCCCTTCTTGTCACCTATTATGTTGTTGTTTACACGCAATAAAAATTATTCTCACCTTTTCTCCGGTCCCATAGTGCCCTCAGCTGCTTCTTGCAGACCTCAGGCACATAGACCTCTTGGTGATCTAGTCCGGTGCACGGAGCCAACTTTGTAGGCTGCCATCATGGCTTTACTACAGCTGAATGCTTTACGGAGGTGGTGCCGCAAAGCATTCAATTGCTGTAAAGCAATGACAGCAGTGGCGGCTCCATACACCGAATGTGATCATCAAGGGGTGCTTCTTGCGGACCGCAGGCACATAGACCCCTCCATGATCGCATCCAATACACAGGGCCGCTGCTGCTGTCAGCGCTTTATTGCAGTTGAATGCTTTGCACCGCCACCGTAAAGCATTCAACTGCAGTAAAGCCATGACGGCAGACAGCAGCCCCGTGCACCGGATGCGATCATGGAGGGTTCTATGTGCCTGAGGGGCAGAGAAGGAGGTAATAGGATACAATGGCAGGCCAAAGGGATGCGCTACTGCTCTGATAGTCTTGGAGACAGGGAGGGCTAATTATACACCTATAAGACGACACTCTGCGTATAAGACGACCTCCGACTTTTGAGAAGATTTTCAGGGGTTAAAAAGTCGTCTTATACGCCGAAAAATACGGTATATTGTAGTCCAAATAAGTAAGAGAGCATAAAATAATAATTAAGGATATCACATAAGTTAAATGGAATCTAGAATAAAATGCAGTATCAAACAAAGGACATATCATGCAATAGAAAACATTACAAGAGTAAAGAGCCCACAGACTCCGTGTGTTTCGCTCAAGGCTTTCTCAAGGAGCGAATAGAATATAGATTTGTAAAGTTTATAAATGCTATCTCATCCAATAGGTATTTAGCAATCAAAGTACCGTATTTTTCGGACTATAAGACGCACCGGACTATAAGACGCACCCTGGTTTTAGAGGAGGAAAATGGGAAAATAAAACTTTAAGCAAAAAATGTGGTCCTGACACACTGTTATAGGGCGAGGATCTGCTGCTGACACTGTTATGGGGGTAATGTCCCCAAATTCTCTACTAAGGTACCCCATCCTGGTAATGATCCTCCTGCCTTGTATATGATCCTGCTATAAACCCCCATCCATCCTGTTCACATACCCCCCCCCCCCCCATCCAGCCTGTTCACAATGCCCCCCATCCAGCCTGTTCACATGCCCCCCCCATCCAGCCTGTTCACATGCCCCCCCCATCCAGCCTGTTCACATGCCCCCCCCATCCAGCCTGTTCACATGCCCCCCCCATCCAGCCTGTTCACATGCCCCCCCCATCCAGCCTGTTCACATGCCCCCCCCATCCAGCCTGTTCACATGCCCCCCCCATCCAGCCTGTTCACATGCCCCCCCCATCCAGCCTGTTCACATGCCCCCCCCATCCAGCCTGTTCACATGCCCCCCCCATCCAGACTGTTCACATGCCCCCCCCCATCCAGCCTGTTCACATGCCCCCCCCATCCAGCCTGTTCACATGCCCCCCCCCATCCAGCCTGTTCACATGCCCCCCCCATCCAGCCTGTTCACATGCCCCCCCCATCCAGCCTGTTCACATGCCCCCCCATCCAGCCTGTTCACATGCCCCCCCATCCAGCCTGTTCACATGCCCCCCCATCCAGCCTGTTCACATGCCCCCCCATCCAGCCTGTTCACATGCCCCCCCATCCAGCCTGTTCACATGCCCCCCCATCCAGCCTGTTCACATGCCCCCCCATCCAGCCTGTTCACATGCCCCCCCATCCAGCCTGTTCACATGCCCCCCCATCCAGCCTGTTCACATGCCCCCCCATCCAGCCTGTTCACATGCCCCCCCATCCAGCCTGTTCACATGCCCCCCCATCCAGCCTGTTCACATGCCCCCCCATCCAGCCTGTTCACATGCCCCCCCATCCAGCCTGTTCACATGCCCCCCCATCCAGCCTGTTCACATGCCCCCCCATCCAGCCTGTTCACATGCCCTCCCATCCAGCCTGTTCACATGCCCTCCCATCCAGCCTGTTCACATGCCCCCCCATCCAGCCTGTTCACATGCCCCCCCATCCAGCCTGTTCACATGCCCCCCCATCCAGCCTGTTCACATGCCCCCCCATCCAGCCTGTTCACATGCCCCCCCATCCAGCCTGTTCACATGCCCCCCCATCCAGCCTGTTCACATGCCCCCCCATCCAGCCTGTTCACATGCCCCCCCATCCAGCCTGTTCACATGCCCCCCCCATCCAGCCTGTTCACATACCCCTCCCATCCAGCCTGTTCACATGCCCCCCCCATCCAGCCTGTTCACACGCCCTCCCATCCAGCCTGTTCACACGCCCCCCCATCCAGCCTGTTCACATGCCCCCCCATCCAGCCTGTTCACATGCCCCCCCATCCAGCCTGTTCACATGCCCCCCCATCCAGCCTGTTCACATACCCCCCATCCAGCCTGTTCACATGCCCCCCCATCCAGCCTGTTCACATGCCCCCCCATCCAGCCTGTTCACATGCCCCCCCCCATCCAGCCTGTTCACATGCCCCCCCATCCAGCCTGTTCACATGCCCTCCCATCCAGCCTGTTCACATGCCCCCCCATCCAGCCTGTTCACATGCCCTCCCATCCAGCCTGTTCACATGCCCCCCCATCCAGCCTGTTCACATACCCCCCCCCCATCCAGCCTGTTCACATGCCCCCCCATCCAGCCTGTTCACATACCCCCCCATCAAGCCTGTTCACATGCCCTCCCATCCAGCCTGTTCACATGCCCTCCCATCCAGCCTGTTCACATGCCCTCCCATCCTGCCTGCTCATATACTCCCATCGTGCTCATATACCATCCTGGTATATGGCCTGTATCCTATAGCACAGAGAAAAAAATAAACGTTTATACTCACCTTTTCCTCACTCCCTGCAGCACCGATCACATCTTCCTCTCTGGCACGCTGATCTGTGTGTGTGGAGCCGTTCCCCTGCAACATCGCGATGTCTTCCTGTCTGTGCCGATCAGCTGACCGGCACAGACAGGAAGTCATCGCGTGCAGCAGGGGGGCGGCTCCACACACGGGGACGGGTGAGTGTACTGATTCACTGCACCCCGCGCTGGTAATGACGCGCAGGGGGCAGTGAATACAGCCGCACATGATCACTCCAGGCTGTAATTGCCAGGGGTGATCATGCCGGCTCTTTGCTATGCGCGCGTCCCCGCTCATCCTTCCGCTCACCTGTCAGTGCCGGCTTCAGCGCTGAGAGATGGGCGGGAGGATGGGCGTGCATATGTAATGAGCGGGCCCACGTGGTCACGAGCAGGCGCTGCTGCTGCCTGCTCGTGCCCCCGATGACCCGCAGCACCCTCATTCCCGGCCGCAGCCCTATAGTCAGACCATAAGACGCACCCCCAACTTTCCCCCAACATTTGGGGGAAAAAAAGTGCGTCTTATGGTCCGAAAAATACGGTAGATAAGGTGCAAATGTATAAGTAACTAATGTGAAAAACAGATCATTTGATGTAACTTATAGATTTAATAGGTAGTAAGGAAAGGAGTGACATGTATTACTGTGTACTTTGGAACGCACATCAAATAATAATAATAATACTTAAAATTAGTCATGGGACACACATGGCTGGTGACATTTGCTTTTGCAAACATGTGTTCCGCATTGGAATGTTACTTGCATGTTACATGGCACTAATTTTAAATTTCTTTTTCGCTCTATTGGGAGACCCAGACAATTGGGTGTATAGGCTATGCCTCCGGAGGCCACACAAAGTACTACACTTAAAAGTGTTAGGCCCCTCCCCTTCTGCCTATACACCCCCCGTGCTCCCACGGGCTCCTCAGTTTTTTGCTTTGTGCGAAGGAGGTCAGACACACACAGCACAGCTCCACAGATTGGTCAGCAGCAGCTGCTGACTATGTCGGATGGATGAAAAGTGGGCCCATATAGGGGCCCCAGCATGCTCCCTTCTCACCCCACTCTTGTCGGCGGTGTTGTTAAGGTTGAGGTATCCATTGCGGGTACGGAGGCTGGAGCCCACATGCTGCTTTCCTTCCCCATCCCCCTCTGGGCTCTGGGTGAAGTGGGATCTTACCGGTCTCCAGGCACTGAGACCGTGCTCCATCCACAACTCCTGTGGAGCCTGATGGATAGGAGCCGAGTATCGTTCAGGGACATGGCCCTGCATCTTGGAGGTACTCTGTATCCCTGTGGGGACCGCGCACGGCATCACCTCAGCTTTGCTGGGTGTGCTAGTGCACCGGGGACCGCGGCGCTGACCGGGTCTATATGTGCCATTACACACTCAGCGTCGCTGAGTGTGTTTATATGTAAGGGCTACCGCACTAACCGCCGCTGCCATGGGACACTGCGGCGCGGCTGGGACTTGTAGTTCGCCGGGGACTTTCACGCCGGCCGCGCTTTTACGGCGGCCGCGTTTATTACTAGAGTCCCCGGCTTCCTTGCGGCCTAGTTTACTTTTCTCCCACCCTCAGCCCTGACAGGCAGGGGGAAGGGCGGGACGCTGCACGGAGCGAGCAGCTCTGAGGGCTGGAGTATGATTTACATACTCCACCCCCCTCACTGTGCACGGTGTGAGCACCAGTTCGCGCTCTTTCTCGGCCACGCCCACAGCTCCCTCATCTCGTCAGGACGCCGCAGCCATTCCTGTCAGCTCCTCCGACGCTGCAGAAGAGGGACAAGTCCTGGGAGACCCAGACACGGTCTCTGGTGGCCTCACAACCGCTTTAGGCGGCTGGTAAGCAGCACCTGTTGGTGCTAGCCCCATGGTGCTGTAGTGTATTGGTACATTATTTGTGTATCATATATACTTTACACTGTATGAGCACAGTGCATTCTGGCTATATACCCTTTTGTGTAACTCAAGGAAAACTATAGCATGGCGCCCACAAAAGGCAGGGGTGCCAAAACACAGGCTTATTATGCTGCCTGCGCCGCTTGTAAGACCCCACTACCGGCAGGTTCCACTGACCCTCATTGTGTGCAGTGTTCGACCCCTGTGCCACGTCTTCAGCCGGAGCCTATGCTAAGAGGGGCCCAGGGGGAGACACCTGTTGACACTGTCCAGGTGACGGGGACTGAGTTTGCTAAACTCTCTGAGACTATGGCTAAGATACTAGAAGCCTTGCAGTCCAGGCCGGTATCTCAGCAACGGGACCCTGTTGAATCGTTGTTCCCGGGCCCCCCTCAGTTGGACCAACAATGTCCTCCCGGGGTATCTCCTACATCCCAGTCTGAGGGTTCTGACTTAGACCCCAGCCCCAGATTGACTAAGCGGGCTCGCTTAGAATTTCCCTCGACATCATATTGTTTAGGGTCTCAGCGGGGGGAATCTTTGGTTGATGATGCGGAGACAGCTGATCAGGATTCTGATCCTGAGAGCGCTCTCAATCTTAATACTCCAGACGGGGACGCCATAGTGAACGATCTTATTGCGTCCATCCATCAGTTGCTGGATATTTCTCCCTCAGCCCCTCCGGCGGAGGAGTCAGCTTCTCAGCAGGAGAAATTTCGTTTCAGGTTTCCCAAGCGGACACAGAGTATGTTTCTAGACCACTCTGATTTCAGAGAGGCAATCCAGAATCACCATGCTTGTCCAGATAAGCGTTTTTCTAAGCGCCTTAAGGATACACGTTATCCTTTCCCCCCGGACGTGGTTAAAGGTTGGACTCAATGTCCCAAAGTGGATCCTCCAATCTCCAGACTGGCGGCTAGATCCATACTTGCAGTGGAAGATGGGGCCTCGCTCAAAGATGCCACTGACAGGCAGATGGAGCTCTGGTTGAAATCCATCTATGAAGCTATCGGAGCTTCTTTTGCCCCAGCATTTGCAGCCGTATGGGCGCTGCAAGCTATCTCAGCAGGTCAAGCGCAAATTGAAGCAGCCACTTGCACGGCCGCGCCACAAGTGGCATCCATTACCACCCAGACCTCGGCAATTGCGTCTTACGCTATTAATGCTGTCCTGGACTCTGTGAGCCGTACGGCGGTGGCGACCGCCAATTCGGTGGTACTCCGCAGGGCCTTGTGGCTACGGGAATGGAAGGCAGATTCTGCTTCCAAAAAGCGCTTAACCAGTTTGCCAATTTCTGGCGACAGGCTGTTTGGCGAGCGTCTGGATGAAATCATCAAACAATCCAAGGGAAAGGATACATCCTTACCCCAGCCCAAACAGAACATTCCCCAACAGAGGAGAGGGCAGGCGAGGTTTCGGTCCTTTCGGGGCGCGGGCAGGTCCCAATTCTCCTCGTCCAAAAGGTCTCAGAAAGAACAAAGGAACTCTGATGCATGGCGGTCTAAGTCACGTCCTAAAAAGAACATTGGAGGCACCGCTAACAAGGCGGCTTCCTCATGACTTTCGACCTCCTCTAGTAGCATCCTCGGTCGGTGGCAGGCTCTCCCGCTTTTGCGACGCCTGGCTGCCACAAATAAAAGACCGCTGGGTGAGAGACATTCTGTCTCACGGTTACAAGATAGAGTTCATCTCTCGTCCCCCGACTCGATTCTTCAGGTCTTCTCCGCCTCCCGAGAGAGCCGAGGCTCTTCTGCAGGCGCTGGGCACTCTGAAGGCAGAAGGAGTGGTGGTCCCTGTTCCTCTTCATCAACAGGGCCACGGTTTTTACTCCAACTTGTTTGTGGTCCCAAAGAAGGACGGGTCTTTCCGTCCTGTCCTAGACCTGAAACTTCTCAACAAACACGTAAAGACCAGGCGGTTCCGGATGGAATCCCTTCGCTCCGTCATCGCCTCAATGTCCCAAGGAGATTTCCTTGCATCGATCGATATCAAAGATGCTTATCTCCACGTTCCGGTTGCCCCAGAGCACCAGCGCTTCTTGCGCTTCGCCATAGGAAACGAACACCTGCAGTTCGTGGCACTGCCATTCGGCCTGGCAACAGCCCCACGGGTTTTCACCAAGGTTATGGCTACTGTAGTAGCGGTCCTCCATTCTCAGGGTCACTCGGTGATCCCGTACTTGGACGATCTGTTGATCAAGGCACCCTCTCAAGAGGCATGCCAACACAGCCTCGACGCTACCCTGGAGACTCTCCAGAGTTTCGGGTGGATCATCAATTTTCCAAAGTCAAATCTGACACCGGCCCAATCACTCACATACCTTGGCATGGAGTTTCATACCCTCTCAGCGATAGTGAAGCTTCCGCTGATCAAGCAGCGGTCACTACAGACAGGGGTACAATCTCTCCTTCAAGGCCAGTCACACCCCTTGAGGCGCCTCATGCACTTCCTGGGGAAGATGGTGGCAGCAATGGAAGCAGTCCCTTTCGCGCAGTTTCACCTGCGTCCTCTTCAATGGGACATCCTACGCAAATGGGACAGGAAGCCGACGTCCCTCGACAGGACCGTCTCCCTCTCTCAGGCGACCAAAGCTTCCCTTCGGTGGTGGCTTCTTCCCACTTCATTATCAAAGGGGAAATCCTTCCTACCCCCATCCTGGGAGGTGGTCACGACGGACGCGAGTCTGTCAGGGTGGGGAGCGGTTTTTCTCCACCACAGGGCTCAGGGTACGTGGACCCAGCAAGAGTCCTCGCTTCAGATCAATGTTCTGGAAATTCGGGCAGTGTATCTTGCCCTGAAAGCGTTCCAGCAGTGGCTGGAAGGCAAGCAGATCCGAATTCAGTCGGACAATTCCACAGCGGTGGCATACATCAACCACCAAGGCGGCACACGCAGTCGGCAAGCCTTCCAGGAAGTCCGGCGGATTTTGATGTGGGTGGAAGCCACGGCCTCCACCATATCCGCAGTTCACATCCCAGGCGTGGAAAACTGGGAAGCAGATTATCTCAGTCGCCAGGGCATGGACGCAGGGGAATGGTCCCTTCACCCGGACGTGTTTCAGGAGATCTGTTGCCGCTGGGGGGTGCCGGACGTCGACCTCATGGCGTCCCGGCACAACAACAAGGTACCAACGTTCATGGCACGGTCTCAAGATCCCAGAGCTCTGGCGGCAGACGCCTTAGTTCAGGATTGGTCGCAGTTTCAGCTCCCTTATGTGTTTCCTCCGCTGGCACTGTTGCCCAGAGTGTTACGCAAGATCAGGGCCGACTGCCACCGCGCCATCCTCGTCGCTCCAGACTGGCCGAGGAGGTCGTGGTACCCGGATCTGTGGCATCTCACGGTCGGCCAACCGTGGGCACTACCAGACCGACCAGACTTGCTGTCTCAAGGGCCGTTTTTCCATCTGAATTCTGCGGCCCTCAACCTGACTGTGTGGCCATTGAGTCCTGGATCCTAGCGTCTTCAGGGTTATCTCAAAAAGTCATTGCCACTATGAGACAGGCTAGGAAACCAACGTCCGCCAAGATTTATCACAGGACGTGGAAAATTTTCCTGTCGTGGTGTTCTGCTCAGGGTTTTTCTCCCTGGCCATTTGCATTACCTACTTTTCTGTCCTTCCTTCAATCTGGACTGGAAAAGGGTTTGTCGCTCGGTTCCCTTAAGGGACAAGTTTCAGCGCTCTCTGTGTTTTTCCAGAAGCGCCTAGCTAGACTTCCACAGGTACGCACGTTCCTGCAGGGAGTTTGTCACATCGTTCCACCTTACAAGCGGCCGTTAGAACCCTGGGATCTAAACAGGGTGCTGATGGTTCTTCAGAAACCACCATTCGAGCCAATGAGAGATATCTCTCTCTCACGACTTTCGCAGAAAGTGGTTTTTCTAGTAGCAGTCACTTCTCTTCGGAGAGTGTCTGAGCTAGCAGCGTTGTCGTGCAAAGCCCCTTTTCTGGTTTTTCACCAGGACAAGGTGGTTCTACGTCCGGTTCCGGAATTTCTCCCTAAGGTGGTATCCCCCTTTCATCTCAATCAGGATATTTCCTTACCCTCTTTTTATCCTCATCCAGTTCACCAATGTGAAAAGGATTTGCACTTGTTAGATCTGGTGAGAGCACTCAGACTCTACATTTCTCGTACGGCGCCCCTGCGCCGCTCGGATGCACTCTTTGTCCTTGTCGCTGGCCAGCGTAAAGGGTCACAGGCTTCCAAATCAACCCTGGCTCGGTGGATCAAGGAGCCAATTATCGAAGCTTACCGTTCGGCTGGGCTTCCGGTTCCCTCAGGGCTGAAGGCCCATTCTACCAGAGCCGTGGGAGCGTCCTGGGCTTTGAGGCACCAGGCTACGGCTCAACAGGTGTGTCAGGCGGCTACCTGGTCGAGCCTGCACACTTTCACGAAGCACTATCAGGTGCATACCTATGCTGCGGCGGATGCCAGCCTAGGTAGACGAGTCCTTCAGGCGGCGGTTGCCCACCTGTAGGAAAGGGCCGTTTTACGGCTCTCTTACGAGGTATTATTTTACCCACCCAGGGACTGCTTTTGGACGTCCCAATTGTCTGGGTCTCCCAATAGAGCGAAAAAGAAGAAGGGAATTTTGTTTACTTACCGTAAATTCCTTTTCTTCTAGCTCTAATTGGGAGACCCAGCACCCGCCCCTGTTTTTTTGAGTACACATGTTGTTCATGTTGAATGGTTTCAGTTCTCCGAGTTTTCCTTCGGATTGAAGTTACTTTAAACCAGTTTATAATTATTTTTCCTCCTTCTTGCTTTTGCACCAAAACTGAGGAGCCCGTGGGAGCACGGGGGGTGTATAGGCAGAAGGGGAGGGGCCTAACACTTTTAAGTGTAGTACTTTGTGCGGCCTCCGGAGGCATAGCCTATACACCCAATTGTCTGGGTCTCCCAATTAGAGCTAGAAGAAAAGGAATTTACGGTAAGTAAACAAAATTCCCTTCATTTTTGTGTGTATTCCACAGTGGGACGCACCCCTATTTGAAATTGGTGTACACAGTAATCCATGTCACTTCCTTTCCATACTACCTATTAAATCTCTCTCTTATATCACATGGTCTGTTTTTCAATTAAAACATATCCCCCATTTTTCCTTTTGGCCAATCATTAGTTACCTATACATCTGCACCTTATCTACCATGATTGCTAAATACCTATTGGATGAGACAACATGTATAAGCTTTATAAATCTGTATTCTATTCACTTCTTGAGAAAGCCTTGAGCGAAACGCACGTCAGATTCTGTGAGTTCTTAACTGTTGTGATGTTTTCTATTGCATGATATGTCCTTTGTTTGAAAGTGCATTTTACTCCATTTGATTTATGTGATATGCTGAATTATTATTTTATGCCCTACCTTACTTGTTTAGACCAATATATATATATATATATATATATATATATATATATATATATATATGTGTATGTGTGTGTGTATATATGTATATATATATATGTATATATATGTATGTGTATATATATATATATATATATATATATATATATATATATATATATATATATTACCACGTACACACGCCCTCTTTCTGATACATGTTTCTAGTGAACTTTCTTTTGTGTAGTTGACCCCAACCATTTTTTTTATTTATGTATCAGCAAAATCATATTTTGTTTCTTTATCACAGGTATCCTCTCAGGGGTTATGTGTTAATTTCTTGGTCTGAAATTTATTTTTGCATGTTGTTATTTTAGACAAATAAGTCCATGGACATTTCTTGGTTCAGGTACTTTTAAGGTGGAAACGGTTGGCTTATGTGTTCACTAAACAAGTTATATTATGACCCTCATTCATTTAAGTTGTTGAACAGTAAAACTGACCTTGTTATAAATAGCAACTAGACACTTGAACAACAAGGCCATATGTATAAAGTTCATTAACCCTAGAACGTGCAAGCAATTCAATCTACCATAGAAAACAAATGACCTAGCAGGCCTGCGAAGCCCCAGGTATGCCTTCTAGGGTTAAAGGGAACCTGTCACCTTTTTTTTGCCCTATAAGCTGCGGCCACCACCAGTGGGCTCTTATATGCAGCATTCTAACATGCTGTATATAAGAGCCCAGACCGCTGTGTAGAACATAAAAAACACTTTATAAATACTCACCTAAACCAGTCTCTGCTGTAGATGTGGCTCAAATGGGCGTCTTCATCCTCCGGTGCCGGCGCCTCTTATTTCGGCCATCTTCGTCCTCCTTATGAAGCCTGTGTGCATGACACGTCCTACGTCATTACACAGTTGCCGGTCCCGCGCATGCGCACTACAATACTTTGATCTGCCCTGCTTAGGGCAGATCAAAGTGCGCCTGCTCAGGACCTGAATGCCGGCAAGTGTGTATGACGTCGGACGCGTCATGCTCCTATGCTTCAGAAGATAGAGGACAAAGATGGCCGAAAGAGGAGGCGCCGTCACCGAAGGACGTAGATGCCCATTTCACCCACAGCGACCGGTTTAGGTTAGGATTATAAAGTGTTTTTTATGTTCTACACAGCGACCTTGGCTCTTATATACAGCATGTTAGAATACTGTATATAAGAGCCCACTGGTGGTGACCGCAGCTTATAGGGCAAAAAACTGGTGACAGGTTCCCTTTAAGGAGTGATAGAGGCTTCAGCTCTACCATAGTTAGTCTTGATTTGCATATTAAACGCTGATTTCTGAGTTATGAAGGCTCAGACTATCCTTGTAAAGGTATTGTAGGACTTGTCTTTAAAAGAACTACATCCACATAGTTTGGGGTGTGAAATCATGCTTATGGTTTCTCTTTAAAAGGCATATTCGGTCTAATTCCACAGGTCTGCAGTCTCTATGTGTCACTCTGTGACTGCAAACTTGTGAATCCTCACATCACACACGCTGTGCGCTGGAAAGATTAACCAGTGTCAGAGGTGGGATCTGTGATCATGTGGCTGCAGGTATGCAATGGGATTACTCCCGGCCAGGATCCAACTAGATGGGCGAGGCCTCTCTCAATGCAAGTGTATCGAACGACTGTGCCCATCTAGTTGAATTCTGGCCAAGAGTAGGCATATCGTCACTCGTGACTGCCGTTCCCGGCTTGGATACCGACGAATCTTCACAAGTCTACAGTCACATAGAGTGACACATGGAGACTGCAGACCCATGGATTTAGTAAATCTAGTCTAAATAGGAACATAGCTCCATAAAAAATCAAAGATTGTTTTATGACCCTAAATTCTTTTACCTTGATAAATCATATGGTATCATAGAGCTGGGGTCTTCCACCACCACTTTATACTGCATTTGCTCTAGAGCACATTCATGTACGTGGACTACGTTAAGACGTAAATCCTCAACGGTTAATGAGGCTTTTGGTTTTGCTTGTATGACCCATTAGCTAATGTCTGTAGTGAAACTTTGTCATTTGAATTACCTTCCTAGGTCAACTCAGATCAAAACATATTCCTGGGACAATGCTCAAGTTTTATTGGTTGGTAACAAATGTGACATGGAGGACGAAAGGGTCGTGTCATCAGAGCGGGGAAGACAGCTGGCAGACCATCTGGGTAAGACACGTTACCATTGTAAGCACTGCTGAGCCCAATGAAAGGTTAGGAGTAGGGTTAGTTAGTGTTATTCACTTATATGCTTATATTTCTTTATTGTTCCTATGGGAGACCCAGACATTGGGTGTATAGCTTCTGCCTCCGGAGGGCACACAAAGTACTACACTCAAAAGTGTAGCTCCTCCCTCTGAGCTTATACACCCCCTGGAGAACCAGATCTAGCCAGTTTATCGCTTTGTGTTCAGGAGGCATACATCCACACATGCATTCTCATCTGATTTTTCATTTTTGGAAAGAGTTTGAAGAAAAGCGGGTCCAAGCTTGGACACCCGGCATGTCCCTTCTCACCCCACTGTGTCGGCGGTGCTGTTAAGGTTGATTCCAAGGCTGGAGCCTTACATGCCGTGCTCCTTCACCATCCCTCCGGGCTCTGGCTTGAAGTGGGAGCCAGCACGGTTCTCCATGCTTGGCAGGAGACCGGTCTCCATCCGCAGCCCTTCAGGATCCTGCTGGACCAGAGAACTCGCCCCCAGGGACTTGGAACCCTGCGTCTCAGCAAGCTAAGTACCTGAGACGTTTATATATGGGGGTCCCTTGTACTTTATTGTTGGGGGAGAGTGTGCTGAGTGATTTTTGTGACATTTCCGGCGGGTTCTCTGGCTGTCGCCTGAGAACCGCGCCGATCGCACCGCTCAAATTTAGGCCCCGGATTCGCCGGAGGCCTACTTTCGGTTTCACTGCCCTCGCATGTCATTCATGCAGAGGGACAGTGCGGCTCCGCCCAGCGGCCGTTCTGCACAGGGGAGGGACACTCCTCTCTGAGTACATGACTCCTCGCCTGTAGGTCTCCTTGGCCCTCCAGATCCCGCTCTCAGAGTAGGTCCAGCCCCCTCTCTTCGCTTCGGCGCCATTTTCTCAGCGTTCTTCCCTGCGATCAGCGCTGGCTGCAGCATCCCTGCTGAGGTGCTTGGGGGTCCGGGCTTTGGGATCTGGAGGGCACACAACACCGCTCCAGCGGTCTGGTAAGCCACAACCTCTGGTTGTGGACCTTCTGTATATACTCTCTGGGGGTCATTCTGGCAGAGCCCCCACTTCAGCAACATGTCTCACACGAGGAGCAAGGCTCCAAAGCTGTATTCAGTATGCACTGCATGTAAGCTCCTACTGCCTGAACCGAGCACCTATCCACATTGTGATGCCTGCTCTAACCTGACGATGCCTCAGCCTGGAATCGCCCCCCCAGTGGTCTCTCAGGCTGCTCCGGTCCCTGTGGCTGAACCCCCGGCTTGGGTACAATCCTTAGCTAGGTCTATCTCCCAGTCTTTTGCCGACTCCATGGGACAGCTGTCCAGGACTTTGCTGAACATGCATCAGCCCCCTTCACAGGGTGCCTCTGCTGCTAGGGCTCTCTCAGCGGAGCTCACAGAGGATTCATCATATGGTCCCAGACCCCGTCCTCCTAAAATGAGACGCAGGGCTCCCTCTCCTTCCTCGTCCCGCGGCTCTGTTTCAGACGCTGACTCGCGGGACGAGGAGGATGCCTTTACAGGGGGCTCGGAGGCTACCTCCATGTGCCCCATTGATCTGTCCGAAAGTGACTCAGATGTTAGTGATTTGATTGCGTCCATTAATTCTGTACTGGATCTCAATCCGCCAGTATCAGAGGAGCAACCCTCTCTGGCAGAAAAGCACCAATTTACCTCGCCTAAGAGGACAAAGAGTGTGTTCTTTAACCACTCCAGTTTTCAGGCCGCTGTGTCCAAGCCTAGGGCCTGTCCTGACAAACGCTTCCCAAAGCGTGATTCTGATGACCGGTTTCCATTTCCACCTGAGGTGGTCAAGGAGTGGGCTCATTCACCAAAGGTAGACCCTCCGGTGTCTAGGCTATCAGCCCGGACCGTTGTATCAGTGGCTGATGGCACCTCTCCACTGACCGCCAGGTCGACCTTCTGGCCAAATCTGTATATGAGGCGGCAGGGGCCTCGTTCTCCCCAACTTTTGCAGCAGTGTGGGCTCTCAAAGCCATCTCTGCTTCTCTAGAGGAGATGCATTCCCTCGCCAGGGAATCTATGCCCGAAATGCTTGCTTTAACTTCCCAAGCTTCAGCTTTTTCATCCTATGCCATGTCTGCCATGCTGGAGGCTTCTCACCGCACTGCGGTGGCTTCGGCTAATTCCCTCGCTATCCGCAGGATCCTGTGGCTTCGAGAGTGGAAGGCAGATGCTTCCTCGAAGAAGTTCCTTGCTGGACTCCCTTTTGCTGGGTCCAGGCTGTTCGGTGAACAGCTGGATGAAATTATTAAGGAGGCTACTGGCGGGAAGAGTACTTCCATGCCACAAACCAAAACCAGGAAACCTGTCCAGGGTAGGAATCAGTCGAGGTTTAGTTCCTTTCGTTCCTCCAACTGGTCGTCCTCTAAGCCCTCGGCCTCATCCACTATCTCAGCCAAGGACCACAAATCCAGCTGGCGCACAAAAGCGCGTCCACAGAAGACCGCAGGAGCTGCTGCCACTAAGGCAGCCTCCTCTTGACTATCTGTCCGCGCCAGCAACGTCCTTAGTCGGTGGCAGGCTCTCCCACTTTGGCGACGTGTGGTTTCAACACGTCTCCGATCAGTGGGTGCGGGATATCATCTCCCACGGCTACAGGATAGAATTCTCTTCCAGCCTGCCAAACAGATTTTTTCTGTCAACTCCCCCCTGCTCCAAGGCCGCCGCCTTCTCTCAGGCCGTGGCATCCTTGCAGGCCAACGGAGTAATTGTACCGGTTCCCGCCCGGGAACGGTTCAGAGGTTTCTACTCAAATCTCTTCCTAGTCCCCAAAAAGGACGGTTCCTTCCGGCCCATCCTGGATCTCAAGCTTCTCAACAAGCATGTTCAGGTGCGGCATTTTCGCATGGAGTCTCTGCGATCAGTCATTGCCTCAATGACACAAGGGGATTTCCTGGCATCCATCGACATCAGAGATGCCTATCTGCATGTGCCAATTGCAGTTTCACCAGCGTTGGCTACGTTTTGCAATCGGAGAGGAACATTTCCAATTCCTGGCTCTCCCCTTCGGGTTAGCCACGGCCCCTCGGGTATTCACCAAGGTCATGGCAGCAGTGGTTGCGGTTCTGCACCTCCAGGGGTTGGCAGTGATTCCTTACCTGGACGACCTTCTAGTCAAGGCTTCATCCAGCGCAGACTGTCAGCGGAGTGTCTCGCTCACTCTCGCCACTCTAGCCCAATTCGGGTGGCTTGTCAATCTGCCCAAATCCACTCTGACTCCGACCCAGAGTCTCACGTACCTAGGGATGCAGTTCGAGACTCTGCCGGCACTTGTGAAGCTGCCCTTAGTCAAACAGCAGTCCCTCCAACTGGCGGTGCACTCTCTGCTGAGGCCGCGCCGTTATTCCATCAGGCACCTGATGCAGGTGCTGGGTCAGATGGTGGCGTCAATGGAGGCTGTTCCCTTTGCCCAGTTCCATCTGCGTCCTCTGCAGCTGGACATTCTCCGCTGTTGGGACAAGCGGCCTTCCTCCTTGCACAGGCTGGTGGCTCTGTCGCCACAGACCAGGAGCTCTCTTCAGTGGTGGCTTCGGCCCCCCTCTCTGTCTCAGGGGCGCTCCTTCCTGGCCCCGTCCTGGCTGATCCTCACCACGGATGCCAGTCTATCCGGCTGGGGAGCGGTATGTCTCCACCACCGAGCGCAGGGCACTTGGACTCCGTCCGAGTCAGCCCTCTCGATCAATGTGCTGGAAACCAGAGCTGTGCTTCTAGCTCTCCTAGCCTTTCACCACCTGTTGGCGGGCAAGCACATCCGAGTCCAGTCAGACAACGCGACAGCGGTTGCCTACATCAATCAGCAAGGCGGGACACGCAGCCGCCTGGCAATGTTGGAGGTTCAACGTATCCTTCAATGGACGGAGGACTCCAAGTCCACCATATCCGCAGTCCACATCCCAGGCGTGGAAAACTGGGAAGCAGATTATCTCAGCCGTCAAACCGTGGACAGTGGCGAGTGGTCCCTGAATCCGGCAGTGTTTCAGTCAATCTGCCGCAAGTGGGGCACTCCGGAAGTGGACTTAATGGCATCCCGTTACAACAACAAGGTTCCGGTTTACGTGGCTCGCTGCCACGATCCTCAGGCCTTTGCGGCGGACGCTCTGGTTCAAGACTGGTCCCAGTTTCGTCTGTCCTACGTGTTTCCCCCTCTAGCTCTCTTGCCCAGAGTTCTGCGCAAGATCAGAATGGAGGGCCGTCGAGTCATCCTCATTGCTCCGGACTGGCCCAGGCGAGCTTGGTACCCAGACCTGCTCCATCTGTCCGTAGAGGTGCCGTGGCATCTTCCGGACCGTCCAGACCTTCTCTCACAAGGTCCGTTTTTCCGCCAGAATTCTGCGGCTCTCAGATTGACGGCGTGGCTCTTGAGTCCTGGATCTTGACGGCTTCTGGTATCCCCCCTGAAGTCATCTCCACTATGACTCGGGCCCGTAAGTCTTCCTTTGCCAAGATCTATCACAGGACTTGGAAGATTTTCCTGTCCTGGTGTCGCTCTTCCGGCCATTCTCCTTGGCCTTTTTCCTTGCCGACCCTTCTGTCTTTTCTACAGTCCGGTCTGCAGCTAGGACTATCCCTCAACTCTCTCAAGGGACAAGTCTCAGCTCTGCCAGTGCTGTTCCAGCGGCGTTTCGCCTGGCTGGCTCAGGTCCGCACCTTCATGCAAGGTGCGTCTCACATCATTCCGCCTTATCGGCGGCCCTTGGATCCCTGGGACCTTAACTTGGTCCTCACGGTATTGCAGAAACCCCCCTTTGAGCCTCTTAGGGAGGTTTCTTTGTATCGTCTTTCTCAAAAGGTGGCCTTTCTAGTTGCCATAACTTCTCTCAGGAGAATCTCTGATTTGGCTGCGCTCTCCTCGGAGTCACCTTTTTTGTTTTTTCACCAAGACAAGGTAGTTCTCCGTCCGACCCCGGACTTTCTTCCTAAGGTGGTCTCTCCCTTCCACCTTAACCAGGATATTTCCTTGCCTTCCTTCTGTCCGGCCCCTGTTCATCGCCTTGAGAAAGCGCTGCATACTCTAGATCTGGTGCGTGCTCTCCGGATTTATGTGGCTCGCACCACTGCGCTTATTCGGTGCACCTCTCTTTTTGTGCTAACCACAGGGCGGCGCAAGGGTCTCTCTGTTTCTAAGCCGACCTTGGCCCGTTGGATTAGATCGACCATTTCGGATGCCTACCAGAGTACTCAGGTGCCTCAACCGCCGGGGATCAAAGCACACTCGACCAGAGCTGTCGGTGCCTCTTGGGCTTTTAGGCACCAGGCTACGGCTCAACAAGTCTGTCAGGCTGCCACTTGGACTAGCCTGCATACCTTTTCGAAGCACTACCAAGTGCATGCTCATGCTTCGGCAGATGCGAGCTTGGGCAGACGCATCCTTCAGGCGGCTGTCGCCCACTTGGGAAGTTAGGCTCCGCCTACTTCTTAGTTTTTTTCTGTTTATTCCCACCCAGGGACAGCTTTGGAACGTCCCATGGTCTGGGTCTCCCAAAGGAACGATAAAGAAAAAGAGAATTTTGTTACTTACCGTAAATTCTTTTTCTTATAGTTCCGTATTGGGAGACCCAGCACCCTCCCTGTTGGCAATTTTCTTGTTTCGTGTGTTATCACCGGCTGTTGTCGTGGACAGAGTCTCCGGTTGTTCCGGTTCTTGCTCTGTTTTTACTTCTGGGTGGCTATTCTCCTTCAGCTTTTGCACTAAACTGGCTAGATCTGGTTCTCCAGGGGGTGTATAAGCTCAGAGGGAGGAGCTACACTTTTGAGTGTAGTACTTTCTGTGTCCTCCGGAGGCAGAAGCTATACACCCAATGTCTGGGTCTCCCAATACGGAACTATAAGAAAAAGAATTTACGGTAAGTAAACAAAATTCTCTTTTTTTCCCTTTTTAAATGGCTGTCATTTAATTTGAACATGACTGCTATTATTTAGCCTCGTCCATTTATAGCCGCAGTCAATCCTCTTGCATATTTTTGTCCAGATGAAAAACCAGGATTTTGAAGGTGGCAGATTTAGGAGGAAAAAAATGACACTATGCTCGATCAATTAACTCTCAGGAGATTGATGCCACACACATACATGGCTTAGCCCCATGTATGCAGAGAGGTGCTGTAGGCAGAATGATAATTTGGCAAAACTGTCTTTAAAGGATAATCCCCTTTCAGAATTTTTCCCCCCATAGGTTTTTTAGTAGTAAAAAAAAAACTTTTTTGCTCTACTTACCCTGTTTGGGTACAGAGTTGAGTCTCCACCGCAATTTCTTGTGTCTGTCCAGCTATGTCTGCGTAGATGGCTGGACCTAGCCAAGTTAAGTAAAGCAGAATTTAGTTTTTTTACTCCTAAAAGAACCTGTAGGAAAACAAAATTCTGAAAGGGCTGTGACAGTGTTGTAGGCAGTCAGTGAGTTCTGCAGCTTGCATGGTCTACACAAGTAGAGCTGCTGTGCTCTGTTGTTGTCATCACTGCAGACCACAGCAGACATCTGGAGGAGCTGTGGATACTTAGTTTTGGACCCGGACAGGGTAAGTAAAGCGCAATATTTTTTTTTCTATTATTTTTATATTTTTTTCTATAAGTGTATATTCCCACAGCCAATCCCCTGTGAGCTACAGTAGCAGCTAGTGATGGGCCAACCCAGACAGTAAAATTCAGGATCCATAGGGATACCTAATATCCTTGCACCAACCCCAAACAGGAAGTTCTCAGGGAACCCCGTGTAAAACTATCTGGATTTGGCCACCCGGGTAATTAAAAAAATAAATGAAGGAAAAAGAAATAAAATAGGGAGCATTATACTTAGAGTCTCGCCAGGCTTTAACACTACTTCGGGGCCGCTCATTATCCTCATACATATTTACTGCTTACCACGCCCACCGGCAATCCCGGTGTCTTTGATTGGTTGCAGTCAGACTGTGCTCCCACACTGTGTGATAGCATGTCTGACAGCTTACAATCACAAATTCTGTCTTTGTATCTATAGTGGTGAAAAAAAAAATTAATTTAAAAATTGGTGTAGGGTCCCCCTTATTATGATGCCCAGCACAGATAAAGCATATGGCTACAGGCTACACCCTCCAGCCGTGTGCTTATCTTGGCTATGTATTAAAACAAGAGGGACCCTATGCAGCTCTTGTTTAAAAATGATTTAACCCTAGAACGCGCAACCATAGAAATCTACAATAGAAATCAAGTAACCTAGCAGGCCTGCAAGGCCCCAGGTATGCGTTCTAGGGTTAAATAAAAAAATTTAAGAAATGGCGTGCGGTCCCCTTCCGAATGCTTTCTGTCCTGGGTATCACAAAATAGGGGACCCTACTCCAATTTTATATTTACACCACTATAGAGAGGCATACAGTGTGCGTGATTCCAAGCAGTCATACGCTGTCACACAGGGAGGGGGCGTCAGAGACACCGGTACTGTTTATGGGCAGGGGTAGCAGTGAATATGAATGAATGAAAATATATATATATATATATATATATATATATATATATATGTTAGGTCCAGAAATATTTGGACAGTGTCACAATTTTCGCGAGTTGGGCTCTGCATGCCACCACATTGGATTTGAAATGAAACCTCTACAACAGAATTCAAGTGCAGATTGTAACGTTTAATTTGAAGGTTTGAACAAAAATATCTGATAGAAATTGTAGGAATTGTACGCATTTCTTTACAAACACTCCACATTTTAGGAGGTCAAAAGTAATTGGACAAATAAACCAAACCCAAACAAAATATTTTTATTTTCAATATTTTGTTGCGAATCCTTTGGAGGCAATCACTGCCTTAAGTCTGGAACCCATGGACATCACCAAACGCTGGGTTTCCTCCTTCTTAATGCTTTGCCAGGCCTTTACAGCTGCAGCCTTCAGGTCTTGCTTGTTTGTGGGTCTTTCCGTCTTAAGTCTGGATTTGAGCAAGTGAAATGCATGCTCAATTGGGTTAAGATCTGGTGATTGACTTGGCCATTGCAGAATGTTCGACTTTTTTG